>NW_026059502.1:0-55419 GCF_023721935.1 Panthera uncia
CCTTGCTTCTGACTGGGTGGGGGTGGGGGACCTGCCCACATCCAGACACATCCCTCCACACGCACTCGCACACACACACAAGCAGCCCGGCCATCCCAGGCGCAGACAGGTGCTTGACAAGACCTGTTAGGAGTGGCCTGTTTCTCCCCATTGAAACCGTGCACATAGGATTACTTTGTGCTTAAAATCACCTCCTTTCCCTTACATGATAAAAAAAATACAAACTGCATTAAACCAAAAATCAGGTTCCTGGCCAACGGTCAGGAAGACAGAGTCTCACTTCTAGGGGGCTGGACCACTGCATACTGAGACCCCCATACTGTCTCTCCCCCACTGAGCTCCCAGCAACACTGACAAGCTTCCTTCTGCCACCAGGCAGGATGCAGGGACTGACAGAGCAAAAGCCCCTCGCGGGAGAGATGTGGCCCAGAGCAAAGCCACTGGCACGCGCCTTTCTCACTGATGGACGGCGGCCAAGAACATCTAAGGAGGACATCTAAGGAGACCGCTAACATCCAAATCGGAGACCATTAGGGAAAGAGTAAAAGAAACGTGGAAAGCATAGAAGGAATCGCAGAGCAGAAGGGGAAAAAAGAGGAAGCTCCTCAGACAAGAAAAGCCATGGGGTCAGGGGGCATGAGAAGGAGGCTGTGAAGGAACTGTCCAAAGGAGGGCCCTGAGGGGAAGTGCGTGTACAGAAGTAAAACATTCAATCAAAGGGTTGGGAAACAGTGCCGAGAAGAACTCCCAGAAGCTGGAGCAAAAACGGGAGGAAAAAAAGCAAAAGCAATTAGGCGGTCCATTCAGAAGGTCCCATTTCCAAACAAAAGGAATGGCGTCTGTGTCCAAAGACACAAGATGCATGAAAGCCACTCGCGACTGAAGGACCCGAGGCTCCGGGCCCTGCAAGTGCCTGGTCATTTCTGTCCACTTGACTGAGGTCGATTCTACAGGCCAAGCCTGCTGTGGTTGCCCACTCGGCAAAGACTCCTCAGGGAGCTGCGGTCCCGTAAGAGAGACTGCAAGCAAAGAGAGCGTGGGGCCAGAGGGAAAGTGGGGAATGTGGGGGGACCAGGGCTCTGGGCGCAGGAGGGACGGCGTGGACAAGCGGGCGGTAAGGCCGGCGTGCCGCCGGGGCATCTGAGGGGGAACGAGAGGCAGCCGGACCCGTGAGTCTGGACTTCAGGGAGAGCTCTGTGCTGGAGACAGGAACGTGGGCCTCACTGATGTGTCTAGATGACGTCAGGTCATGAGGACAGATACCGGGGCGTTGGCATGTTTAGAGGTCGGGAGAAGAGGAGAAGTGGGCATCCAGGGAAGGGCCGGCAGGCCTGGGGAGGGGAGAGGCAGGAGCAGGGAGGCCCAGACATCGGGCGCACTGCTGAGAGCACTCCTGGAAAGGAATAGGGCAGGATACTTGTGTGGAGGTGGAGATGATCCTGGACAGAGATCGCCGTGGACGAGGCAGAGGAGAGAGGCGAACCGCTCAAGCCCGTCCAGTGAAAACACCCACCAAGACAGTCTGCTGAGAGATTTCAGAAGCCAGCGTAGCCGAGGTTAGAGCAGGGAGAGGTCTGCCTCCAGCAGCAGGGGCCTCCGATTTCCTACGGACCCTTCCTCAGGAAGCCTGGGAAACCTGGGGTCCCACACGGCAGACCACAAGGGGCTCCTGGACCCAGCGTGAGCACACAAGGCCGCAAGGGGCGGGGCAGGCCCCTACGCGGAGGCATGTCCAGGGACGGCTCAGGTCTAGGCACCGCCTGATGTCTTTGAACGTACTTGGAGAACTCGGCGTGGTTTGGGTTGGTTTTGTAAGTTCTGCTGGAGTCTGGAACTAACTGGCAATATGTTTGTGTCTTGTGCTATTTAAACACACAGAACAGGTGAAGCAATTATTTTTTTCAGGAGAGACCAAAAAGTGTATGTTGGTTGAACCGAAAACATGTCCATTTTGCCAGAAGGAGAGGGAATGGGGGCTGCATGTGTGTTACACGGGATGCAGCTTTATGAAGCTCAAACATTGGAGATGAGCCAAACGTCCACCGGCTGAACTGAGAAAACAAATTCCAGCACGTTCCACAAAATAGCGCTCATAGCGTGGTTTTAAAAATGAGGCCTCAGCATCCATGCGGATGTGGGAGGTGCCCATGGTAAGTTTTCAGCGTAAAGAGAAGATAGGATTATTTACAGGAGAGAGCAGTGTATGTCAACAGGTGTATATGCGTGGGTACTTCAATGTGTAAAAAGCTCTGGAAAGACCCACCGAACGGTTACAGGGTCACCTCGAGGGCAGGGAGCAGAGAGCCGGGGGTTCACCGTGGGCTCTTGTACGTGTTTTCGCATTGGGCTCCAACTGCTCTGAGCACAAACTGTTTTAAAAATTAAGATGAGCAGGTATTTCCTTTAAAGGGGAAAGAGTTGAAGGCCGGCGGTGGGAGGGGCCGCCCCTACCTGCCCAGGATGAAGGCGATGTAGACGAGGGAGGAGAAGTGGGCAAAGAACTGCAGAGTGAAGAACTTGACGGTGAACTTGCTCTCCCGCTCTGAGAACGTCCTGGGCTTCTCTAGAATGAGACGGAGGCTGTCCCTCTCCCGTCCCCAACCTGTCCCTCTCCCGACAACTCAGAGACACCGCCAGCCCTCACCTGTCTGCCAGCTGTGAGAGGCGGCGGAGACACAGAGGATCCAGGGACCCAGGCTCCCAGCCCTGAAGGGTCCTGTCCCTCCCCCGCGCACCCCTCCCCCCAAGGCCAGAGAGGCGCCGGACGCCTCCTCTCTCACCAAAGTCACAGAGCTTGAGGGCCACACGCTTGTTGACCTGCAGGATGGGAGACCAGACGGCTCACTTGGGGCCTCGGTGGAGACCCCCACCCCGCCCTCCCTCTGTCCGCCCCCCCTCCAGCCACCTTGGTCATGATGAGGATGGCCACGTAGTGGACCAGGGCCCCGGTCACCACCACAGCCGTGGTCACCTGCTCTTCCTGGAAGAGCAGGGCGGAGTTGAAGAGGGCGGCGGCCAGGACGCGGTAGACCACCAGGACGTGGGCCATGCCGATCATGAGGCAGATCTGCGGGGAGGGTCCTCAGGAGGGCTGTCGCCGGCCCAGGTCTCCAGCCCCCCGGCAGGCCCCCCCAGGAGTACCATCAAGAGACACAGAGTGAGGATGGCCATGCTTCTCAGGTAGGAGTGCTGGTGTGGCCGGAGCTTGTAATCAGGGCAGTTAATGAGCTCAAGTGCCATTTCCTCCTGTGGAGGGAACGCAACACTCAGTCGGGGGACGGCCTGCCACACAGGGACACCCGCGTCCCACGCGCTGTGGGGGCCGCACGGGGCGCTGGAAAGAGCCCTGCACGGCCGGCCGCTCACCTGGTCCTCGTCCCACCCATACAGGTCCCAGTGCAGGACCACTCGGGCTCGTTGCCGCTTCCAGATCTCCAGGAACACCGTGGCTGAGTGGGGGGGGGAAGAGGGGGCAGGGCTGGGGTGGTGGCAGGGGGCGGGGAGTGGCCCCGGGGCTCAGGCCGCCCCCCCCACCTCCCTCCCAGCGCCCCAGCGACTCACCCCACAGAGCCATGAAGATGGCAAAGAGCACGGTGCCCTCGTTGTCGAAGAGGTGAGTGAGCTGGGGAGAGCGGCAGCCAGGCTGGGGACAGCCTTCTGTGGCCTGCCGCCCCCCACCCCACGGCCCTGCAGGGGCAGACCCTCCGCCCTGCTCGTGGGAGAGGATGGCCGGAGGGGACCCCCGGGTGGGGGGGAGCAGAACCCCCCGGAGCCGCAAACCTTGGCAAACATGCAGGTGTCCGAGAGCCGTTGGTACTTGCGGCCGTGGTCCCCGCGAGGACACAGCAGGATGTCGTCCGCCTCACAGATCTCCTTGCTGAGGGCGCAGGGACGGGCTGGTGGCGGCTCTCCCCTGACTCGGGGAGGAGGGGTCCCCGAAGGGCCCTGTCCCCCCCCCACCCCCCCGCCCCAGGCCTCCCATCCCCACCTGATCTGACTGGCGTTGAACAGGGAGAAGCCGCTCAGGAAGATGACGAGGCCGGCCACCGCAGCGGGCACCAGCATGTACGTGTACCAGCCCAGCCAGGCGAAGTACAGGGCCACCTTCTCGCCAAAGTAGTCCCTGTGGGGAGGCTGCCCCGTCAGGCCGCCCCTCCCCACCCCCGGATGTGACCCCACAGGCCAGTGCCGGGGTCCAGGTGGCACATGGGGAGACCAGACTGCTGTGTCCCACCCAGGAGCACAGACTCATCTGTTTGCCGTGGACACAGGTGTGTCTGTGCCTGTGGGGACACAGGTGTGTCTGGGGATCTTGGGTGTGTAGGCGGGCACATGCATGTGTCTGTGGGGCCACGGGTGTGTCTGTGGGGACGCAGGTGATTTGTCTGAGGCAGTGTCACCTGATGTCATCAATCGGCTGCTTGTTGACCATGTTTCTCCACTGGGCCCATTTCTTCTTCAGGTCGTCCTCCCCCTGGGCACAGGTGACAGACAGCGAGGGCTCCCTGCCTCCGGTCCCGCCCTCAGGCCTTCTCCCAGCCCGGGCCCACCCCTCACCTTGTGCAGGGCGAATCTGGTCTCAAAGACCCCATTCTTCACCAAATCCTCTAACGTGTCTGGAGGTCACAGGGAGTGTCAGGTCAGAGGGGTGAGGGGGGACCCTGCCCTGCTCTCCCCACATCGACACCGCTCCTGGGGCAGGGGTGGGGTGCCGCACAGGCCACCTGCCCACCCCATCCTTACCACCAGCTGCTGTCTTGCTGTTCAGTACAAAGTTGACAATTCGGATTCTGGAACACAAGAGCTCCTCAGGGGACCCCATCCTCTGTCTGGCCAGGTCCCAGGCCCCTCTGTATCCCTAGTGGAGCCTCCAGCCTGCCTGCCTTGATTGCCTGACCGGAGCCCAGAATCTAAGACTCACCTGGGAGCCCGACCCCCACCTCTTAAGTCCTCCTGTGGCCTGTGCCCCACGGCTCCAGGATGGGGCTCTCTCAGGGTAGGCCCTCCCCTCCCAGGACCCCTCCCAGGGCTCAGGCCTGCACCGTTCCCTCCCAGATACTGGGCCTGGACCCCCCCCCCCGCCTCCAATCACACCTCCCACCTGGAGCCCCCGCACATTCAGAGCACACTCTACGCCTTTACATGCACGAATCCCCCTCGCACCCCGTGAGCCATTTTGCATACAGGGAGACTGAGGCTCAGAGAGGCCTGTGCCAAGGCCAGGCAGGTGACAGAGGAGGGATATGGGGAGCGAGGGTAGAGTGGTGTGGAAGGTGGAGTCTCAGCAGGGGAAGGAGATGCTTGCAGAGAAGAGGCTGGGAGGCCTGGGAGGCTGAGGAGAGAGGTCCGGGGAGGGGCAGCTGGTCTGGAGAGGGGAGGTGGGGACCCGCATCCCAGGTCGCGGGGATGGGGGAAGGGCTGGCTGGGAGGGTCCTCCCGGCCTGTCCAAATCCCGCCCTCCCTTCGGGGAACACACGTAACCTTCAGAACTCTCCTAGAAGCAAGAACTAAATTGTCCCTTATCACAGACAGACACGGACACCGAGTCACAGAGCCCGGCCCCTGGGACCTCTGACACAAGACCACGCCTGGAAGCCTGACCGGACCAGGGACACGGCGTTCTGGGCCAGCCTCTCACCTGGTGGTGGCTGGGATGGGGGCTGGCCTGGCAGGCTGCGCTCTGGCGGCAGGACCCTCAGGCTCCATGAGGAGTGTGCGGTACAGATCAAAGATCCTGCTGTCGGCTCGGACCCCAAAGAACACCTTCTCGCGGTCCTCCATCATCTGGGGGGCGGGAGGGCGCTTGGGGACCTCCGCTCCACTTTGGAAACCATCCCCTTCGTCCTTTTTTGACACTGGCCTGTCCCTTCCACCTCAGGCACAAGGCCCCAGCCGTGTCTCCGGGCCCCTGGGACACACTTGTCCCCTGTGCCCCACACCAAGCCAGGCGCTCAGCCAGCACACCTTGTAATGGAAGCCCTTTGTCCTGAGCTCCTCCAGGAACCGTCGCTGCTGGCAGGCCTGCCTGGGGTTTCTCTGGGTGCGGCGGTCAGCCACGAGGACGTAATCCCACTGCTCGGAGGCCTCGGTCTGGAGGTAGGAGGCGCGAGGCTGGGGCCGGCACAGGGCCCGGGGATGGGTGGGACCCATCTCCCCTCACCAGGGGACTCACCTCACCGGCGTTGATCTCCATCAGCGGGAAGCTGTCTCCTTCGGTCCCCACCAGGATCCGGAGGCTCTCCTCAGCCTGGGAGTAGAGGAGGGTGGGGCTCATTCCTGCGGGGAGAGCCCTCCCGGCCGGGGCGCCTCGGCACCGAGGGGACAGCACGGGGCAACACGTAAAGCAAGGGTGCAGGAAAACGAGCGGACGAGGGGGAAGCTGCAAGCGGGGCTGGGACCACAAGGAGCAAGGATGGCTGGAGAGGCGTCGGGGCCTCCGGCAAAGGTCTGTTCAAAAACATAAGCAAACAGCTCCTCAAATCCTTGAGAAAAGACAAGCAGCAGAGAGGGTTTCGCAGAAGAGGAAGACACGGGAACTCTAGACGGTCAGGGAAACACGGGTCAGGTCACCGGAGGCATCCCCTCTACCCACTGGGTTACGGGCGTATCAGTGGCCCTTCCGCGTCAAACAGGTTCCCTGCGCACGAATTTGCGAAACAAAGCTGAACATCCTAGACTGTACAGCCGGGCCACCTACCCCTGAACGGGATGCTCCCGGTAGCATATTGCATACAGAAATTGTGGCGATAACCCGAGTTCCCACCAGCGGGTGGCTGGATGAAGTTATCCCGCACACGGTGGACAATCACGCAGCAGAGACGTGAACGGGCTGCGACACACGGAGCCCTGGGGACCAACGTGACAGGGCTCTGAGCTCAGTCAAAGTCGATGAGAAGCCCCAGAGGTACGTACTGCAGGACGTCCAGACGGACGGATCATAAGTCAGGGGCAGAACCTCAAGGAGGAGGCGGACGAGTGCACAGCCCCCGGGGCCCCTCCTGGGCCCCCGTTACTGTGGCGGCGTTTATGGACAGCACGGGGCCTTCTCTCTTCCTCCCTCGGTGCTCCCCCTTGTGAGTGCGCTCCAGCCTTCCCGGCCGAGAAAGGACGTGTGGGAAGGGGAAGGAGAGGAGCCCAGCGGCGGCCCCCACCCTACATGATGAAGGTCTAGGTCACAGTGGTATGAGTTAGCTGTTAGGGACCCCCCACCCCCAAAACACGGAGTCCTGGGTCACCTTGAGAAAACAGCAGACTCTCTCCAGAGCCTGAGCAGACTCAAAGCCGGATGGCCAGGGACAAGGAGGGAGAGAGGGAACGTCACGGACAGGAGGTGCCCAAGGAGACGTGAGGATAAGTGCCACGTGGGATCCCGCAAGGACCCGGGAACAGGAAGGACACAAGTGGGGCAGCTGGTGACATCGGAGTCCAGGTGCCCGTGTCGGGCTCTAGGTTCTGGCCAGATGCCCAGCCACGGGGCTGTGGCATCGGAGCAGCAGGGCGAGGGGCGCTGAGAAGCCTCGTGCTGTCTCTGTACACCTCAGGAATCTTTACAGAGGCGCTAAACGTGCACAGGTGGGGAGGGGGCGGGCTCAGGCCTCACTCACTCCTCATGAGCAGACAGACAGCAGGCTGCGAGGCAGACCTGGGCCCTTTCGCCGCGGGGCCGGGCAGCCGAGGGAGTGGAGGTGCGGGAGGCGGGCGACGAGGGCAGACAGTCACAGTGGGTCCCAAGGGGGGGAGCTCCAGGCTGAGATGTGGAGGGGACCTTGGCCTTGGAGCCCAGAGCCTGGGTTGCCAACCCTGTGCGCCCTCAGGCAAGACTGCCCACCTCTTCCGGCCTGGCTGCAGGACGCGCCCTGCACCCCAGTGTGGCCCTAAGCGTGCTTCCCAGCCGGCAGCTCTCCGGGGAGGCGCAGGGACCCTGCAGCTTCCCAGGGATGAGGGTGCGGGGAACGCCCTGGGGGCTGGGCCCACAGAGCACCCACCTCGCTCCTGCTGGGCTCTTGCCTTGGCCTCCTGCCAGCCCACCACCCCTGCCGCCCTTCTCCTGGCTTACGAGCTCAGTGTGGCCCGTGGCTGTCTGGCACCACATCACACCCTCCTCTCTATCCTGCCCGCTGCCAGGCCTTCCCCCTGCCGGTCCGCCCACCTCCTACCCCTTCCCTTCCACAGCCACTTTCCACCCAGCTCAAGACCTGCCTCCTTCAGAAAGCCTCCCTGGACTGCTCCAGCCAGTCCGCCCTGAAGGGCTGTCAGGAAGAATGCAGGCTGCCCGGTCCCAGTTGAATCCGAGACGAACAACAGATGCTTTGTGGTATAAGTATGTCCCAATTATTGCATGGAACACACTTATACCTAAAAAGAAAGTTTTCGTGTAAAATTCAATTTAACTGGGCATCTGTGTTTTATTTGTTTCAAAACCTGCAACCCCACCCAGGCACACCAGGAACTACTGGCCCCAGGGTGGGACCCGGGTCGGCCCCACTCTCCCTGTGTCCATCTCAGAAGCCTGGGCTAACACAGACAACAAGCCTCTAGCGCTCGGATGTGGCTTATGGTGTCTGAAACTCCTGTCCCATCTTGGGCCAGAGGAGAAACCTGCCATTCACAGAATTGCAGGGACGGGGAGAGCCCCTGGGCTGACTCTCTGTCTCGGGGAAGAGAGTAAAGTCTCAGCTGGATGGGAACAGGGACATCCAGGTCATCAGCCTCGGGTTCTGTGACTCGCCCACCACAGGCTCAGCAAGTGCCGTGTTGGACGATGACCCATGCACCGACGGGACCTCATGTGCTTGACCTCAGACGCGGGAGGGGGCTCTCCCTGTCCACCCCCAACCCCGAACTGAGCACCTCTGGCGGATCCTGCGAGGAGAGACCCCAGCTTCAGTGGGAAGAACAGGCAGGACAACCAGGGGTGGGAGATGGGACCCCAGGTGGTGAAGGGTTAGCATGGGGAAACCAGACTGGGCAGAACACTGGGGTCCGAGCAGGAGGATGGAGCCTGGGGAGGAGGGACTGTCCTAGAGGCACCTCAAAGCTCAGGCTTTTGGCGGGGGGCCCTTACTGAATCCCAGAAAATGAGGCTGCTGGGCCTGGTACAGCTCCCGATTTGGACAGCGCCTTCCCCTACCAGAGACATTGCACAGCTTTGGGACAGTTGCCCAGAGCAACTGGGAAAGGCTGACTCGGCCTCTCCTGGGGGCCTGGCGTGTGACCTGGACAGTGGGGAGTGATGCACCTAAGGTATCTGATTCCCGCCACTGGACAGAGATCCCCCCCCCCCCCACCCAGGTCACTGCCTGGTCACCCCCGACAATGGGCAGGCACCCACAGGAGCCGTCAGGTCAGGGTCCCCCCTCCCATTTGGCCGTCCTCCTCCCCACAGCCAGACAGGGACCAGGTTCTGAGAATCTGCTTCCCATGTACTCTGGGCTCACCATCCCTGAGGTCACTCACTGGATGCAAGTCCCTTCTGTGGGCCACAGCCACAGCCACGGCCTCCAGGACGAGGCTGTCCATCGGTCCATCTGTCCTCCAGGGTGACAGGCCTTCACACGTGGGGACTGGGCTTATGTGAAGTCGCCCCCACCTTCAGCAAGCTCCACCTCCAGGAAGCTGCGTGTGCCCATCAGGCCCCCAGGCCCCCGGGGCAGAGACAGGGGCTGTCCCTACACACTTGGCCTCGGCCATGTGCAGACCCCAGGCAAGTCCCTGCACAGATGAGGGGTGCAGGCTCGGAGACCCATATTGTTCTCCCTTTAGTCCTTCCAGCTTCCACCCCCGGCGAGCCGCACACCTAGTGGGCCAGGGCCCACGGTGTAACACGGGCCAGAGTGGCTCCAAACGAGGAAACTTCTGGAGACACCACGACTCCTGGGAGACATTCCCGCCCCGACAGCACAGGACACGAACAGTTAGAGCTGGGGAAGTCCTTCCCAGTTTGGCCTCTAGGTCACCAGTGAGACTGAGGACACTGCTGTGCAGGTGGGACTGCCACCCAGCTCCTGATCAGGTGGGCCACATGGAGCACACACGGGTGACACCCCAGCTGCACAAGGAATACGTTTGGACCGCCCCTCACTCTCCGTGGCACATCTCACCCTGGGGTCACAGCACACCTCTGCCTGGGCCCCATGGGCATCCTGGACTTTCATCATCCAGCAGGGGACCCTCCTGCCCCCACTAAAGTGTACAAACACAGAGAAGCCCACCCTCGCTTACTCAGCCCAGACGCCCTGGGTCCACCCTTCCTGAGCGAATCTCCCCACACCTGCTTCTCTCTTCAACTTCTGAAGCTAGTCATCTGCACCCCCCCAGCTCCCCTCCACCTCCTCAGCTGTCCGTCTGTCTTCTGTCAGTTCCTCATTGCATGTGTCCATCCACCCATCCCCAGACCCTTTATGATGCAACCTGCTACAGAGCAGGCTTGAGGGTGATGTGCGGTGTAAGTAGACACGGGGGCCTGGAGAGGCGGCCCGGAGCTTGGCCTTGTAGGGCAACAGGCTGGCAGGAGGCAAAAAAGTAGGGGCAGCGTTCCTGGGAGAGGGAAACATGTAGGGACAGGCCCTGAGGGGCAGCATGCAATCAGTGTCCGGGGACTTAGTACTCAGGACCCCCTAGGGACTCAGTACTCAGCACCTCCCAGGGACTCAGTACTCAGCACATCCAAAGACTTGGTACTCAGTACCTCCCAGAGACTCAGTGCTCAGCATCAACAAGGACTTGGTAGTTAGTGTTCCCAGGGACTCAGAACTCAGCACTTGAGCTTGGCAGAAGCATAAAGGGCAAGAAGGGAGCTGCCAGGAAGTGAGGCTGGGGGTTGGCAGAAGAGGGATTATGGAAGCTGCTCAGGCAGCTGGGGCCATGGGGAGCCATGGACGGGATTGGAGTGGAAGGGTGTGTTCAGATCCCGCTAGTGGCTGGGGCCACCAAGTCCTCCCTGCTGTCTGCATCTGCGTACGTCCCTTTCAAGGCATTGATTCTCGAGCCTAAGCCAAACCCCGTGCCACCTCCCCACCCGCCCCTAGGCAGCCCCAAGTGTCTCCCTCACCCCAGCTTGGGACTGGCATGAGGGGAAAGGGCTGGCAGAGGAAGCTGGGGTCAGGCTAAGGTGTGCCCGTGTGCTAGCCTGAGCAGCCAGGTGCCAGAGTTGGCTCTGGAAGGGCCGAGGAGGCCCTGGGCAAAGGTGGGGCAGGAGGCCGCCTGCTTGGCCCACACCTGGGAGAGCCCCAGGGAGGCTGAGTGGGAGGCTGGTTTCGCTCTCATCCCCGGCATGGGTCTCCTCCCAGAGCTACCCAGTCGTTGGCCCAGGCCCGGATGACCTTCCCTGGCAGAGGGGAGAAACGATGTCTTCCCAGGATGTTTTCCTGCCCACCTCCCTGGGACCCCCACAGCCTCCTACTCTGCCTCCCAGAATCAGAGTCCAACATCCCCCAGCCGGCCACCAACCCGCCTGGGGCAGGACTCCCAGGGAGCAGAGGGCCCAATCGGCCACCCTGGAGGCCAGAGCCCCCTCTCCCTCTGCAGGGCCGAGCTGCAAGGTCTAGGGATGGACAAGCTCTCCTCTTGTAGGCCCTACATATGCACTAAAGGCCTGGCCCTGGGGTCCCCAGAATCCCTGGCTGGGCAGGAGGAAATCTGCCCTCTGTCCCGCTCCAACCCCCAGCCAACCCAGGGGCTCCGTCTGAGCTCTGGCCACCCTCACCTCAGCCTTGAGGGCTCCAGGGAACCTCCACAGGCACTTTCCAGGTGAGGCTGGCAGGGCTGGCCGGAGGGGCCCACGGGGTGGGCGTGGCCTGGCCACAAGCGTGGACCCCGCCCCGCCCGACTCACCTGCATGCTGGTCCCAGAGTCCGGCGAGGGGCTAGCGATCGCGGTGCCCGCAGAGCTGGACCGAAGTGTGGCAGCAAGGCAGCTGGGCGCGTCCTACCTGACTTCCGCGTGGGACTCACCCCTCCCTCCTTCTTCCTCCTTCTCCTGGCTGATCCTTCTGCTGCCCCTCCTGTGCTGGAAGACACACCCCTCCCTGTGTGTGTGTGTGGGGGGGGGGGTGTTGACACCTTCCTGAGGACCTGGTGGGGTGGGGACCCCTCCCCCCACCTGAGGGCATTGCCCTCACCTGCAGGGGGGTTCCCCTATGAGTTAGATTGGCACTTCCCTCCCGGGGTACAGCATGAGTGGAGCACATGAGCCCTCCCCACTATCCCAGGCTTCACTCTTCCAGATCCCAGGACACACTTTCCCCAGCCCCCCGCCCCCAGAGCATCCAGCCCTTGACTCCCACCCCCAAGTCTAGTGTTTGTTCCCTTAGAGGAGAAATGGGCAGGAAGGACTGAAGATGAAGAAGAAACTGCTGCCCTGAGCCCCTGCTTTGTGGACCCCAACTGGGAGAGGCGAGGACCTTTGGGATCCCGAGGGCACACGCTGGCCCCGGGCCGCATGGATCCTGTGGTTCTAGGGCAGCAGTTGGGGAAGGCTCTGGGCCACCAGAGAGCAGAGTGCCCCCAACAGGGACGTGGGGCACCCGGCTCGGAAGCTGAGGACTCGGAGCGGAACTGCAGCAGGGCGAGGCACGTGGAAACACGGGACAGCATTAGTGGGCACCTGAGGTCACGGGGGGCAGGCAGCACCCACAGCGTCAGGGCACACCCTCATGCAGCCCATGTGACCCTGTGGTCCAGGCCCAGCGTTGACACACATTCGCTCTGGGATTATGTGGCTCCATCTCACCCACATTTCTGCCTCGGGAACCCCATGGCAGGCTGTGACAGCAGCAGGGGCCAGGACCAAACTGTGACAAAGAGGGACCGAGAGAGGGACCTAGTGGCACAGAGCCTGTGCGGGTGTGATGGCGCAAACCCAGACACGTGCACTAAGACTGAGGCCGTGGAGTCCCCGTGGCAGAGTTAGTCCAGGACTAGTATTAATTGTTGTTCTGCCACTGTAAACACTCGGTCTCACCACATGGCTCAAAGTGGCTGCTAAACCACCAGGCATCACAGCCACATTCAAGCCAGCAGGGAGAGAAAAGTGAAGGAGGGGCGCTCCACCTGTCACATAGTTGGTCACTTGCCCACAACTTCCTGCAAGGTAGCCTGGGAACTATGATCACTTTTCCTGAGAAGGTAGAAGGACGCTAGGGTCACACAGCAGTGTGCGCAGGCCAACGGGCCTCAAATGGCCCATTAGAGTTCAGGGAACAGAGGCAAGGGCTTTTGAGCACGAGTAATGCGAACTCATGGTCCACACTGCCAGCCAGCTCCTGGGCTCGGTCTCCTCCTGGTCTCCAACTCCACCGGCGCAGGGGGGTCTGTCTGCATTTACATTCGCATCATGTTAAAACAACCAATAGATTTCCCCTGACACAGGCGTCATTGCAGGCGTCTCCAGCCCAGGTGGGGGAGGAATGCCTGGCCCGACAGGGACAGGTGTCCTACTCTCAGTGAAGGATGTAAGATAAAGGCCGATCTCATCACCCGGTCCCATCTGGCACAGCCCTTTGGGAAAGCAATTCAGCAAAAAGAATCGGAAGCCTTAAAACTGCTTATGCTTTATTAACTTAACTTTTTATAAGCTATCCTCAGGAAAAAACCCCAAAATAATGACAATGTATATGAATCTGTCCTTTGAGGCAAAAATTATAAACCACCTACATGTCCAACTGCAGGGAGACGTCTGAGAAAGCACCTCTGAGCCGTTACAAAGTATTCTTTCAAAGTGCTATGAGCATATGGGAAAATGCTTATGTTACACAGTTAAGTGAAAAAATACAGATTAAAAACACATATGCATTTTTTTGTCTCAACTGAGTGAAAATGCCTTAAAATAACTGAAGAGTAGGTTGAATATATATAACTGTGAATGGAGGGATACGCTTTTCTTCCCTCAGCTTGCTTTCCTCAAGAAATGTGTGTTTTCTATAACACACATCATTTTTACAAACTGAATCATTACGGGGCGCCTGCGGGGCTCAGTCCACTGAGCGTCTGACTCTTGATTTCAGCTCAGGTCATGATCCCAGAGTCGCAGGATGGAACCCGTGTCGGGCTCCATGCTGCCCTGTCTTGGGGAGAGCACGAGGCCTCCGTGGGCCACGGACCCTGGACCCTGCTCCCTTTTCCTTCCTCCTCCAAGCTCCAGAGCACCCTGCCCAGCCGTCGTCCTCCGTGAGGCCAAAGTACAGCAGGAGGCGGGCCTCCCGTTCCCACTGTCTCCAGGCTGCCTCGACTCCTTGTTTTTTTTTTTTTTTTAATGTTTTTATTTATTTTTGAAACAGAGAGAGGCAGAGCATGAGCGGGGGAGGGGCAGAGAGAGAGGGAGACACAGAATCCGAAGCAGGCTCCAGGCTCCGAGCTGTCAGCACAGAGCCCGACTCGGGGCTCGAACTCACCGACCGTGAGATCATGACCTGAGCCGAAGTCGGACGCTCAACCGACCGAGCCACCCAGGTGCCCCATGCCTCGACTCCTTTTAACTGGGGGCTGGTGGCCACGCTGTGGAGGGGGTCAGGATGACAAAGCCACCGGGAGCGCCCCAGGTAAAATCCCACAAGCAGGAACGGGCATGTCCTCACCTTGGGAATCTGCCCTCCCAGCCCCAGTGGCCTGTCTTGTGGCCCAAAGATACTCTGATGTCTCAGTGAGGACAGTTCTCAGAGGCTCACAGCCAGGTCAGCTGGAGTCAGGGCCTCCCAAGCTCTCTCTGGGCTGGTCCCAGATGCCCCTGGCCTCCGTCTGGCCTCTCTGGCTCACAGCGCCTGTCTGGGGCAGCAGACACCCCCACCCCCACCCCCGTCCTCAGGCCCCTGCAGGGAAGATTCCTCTCCCAGCCTGGGCCTCTGCTCCTGGGATCGGCCAGACACAGGTCCTTGCCTGTCAGACCAGGGCTTCAGGGTGGGGACCCCAGGCCCTGATGTCCTCGCCCCGGGGGCAGCTCTGTCTCCCTGATGCTCCCCTAGCCAACGCCTCTGGGCCTTAAATTCCCAGCAGCTCCTGTTTTTAAGGAGCAGAGAGTCGTTCTTGCCTGGGCTGACAGTCCCGTAGCCCCAACCTCTCCGTCAGCCCTCAGAAAACAGAATGTGGTGGAGTGCTCCGCAGTCTGTTCACCTTTACAGACTTACAGGCGTCGTCCCGAAGCCCGCAGATTTCTCTCCCTTCCCTGTAAGGGTATTTTACGAGAGCATTTCTGTCAATACTTTCAGTATTCACCACCATGAATGTGAGTCCTTCGGGCCTCGGGAAACCTTGGGATCTGAGGCCAGGACACACGCCACCCAGACCTGTGGCTCCATGTGCTGTGCTCACAGGACCAGCTATGCCTGAGAGAGGCCAGAATCGGCCGCCTTCACAGCCCCTGGTGCCTGGGCCTTCAGGCAATCACCTGTGTGGCTGAGGAAGCTCAGGGCCGCTGGGCCCTTCCCCAGGCGGGGTGAGTCCTGCTGACTCGGGCCCCCCCGCGAGCCCCAGGCACGGGGTGTTGGACCACGTCGTCAGAGCCGCTCTGCTAAGTGCTCTGACCTGCCACCAGGCCACCTGAGCCACAAAGTGCTGGGCTTCTGAGACAACTTCCCCGCTCCTGAGTCCCATGGTGGACCCTGCCAGGGCACGTGTATCTGAAGGGAGGGTTGAGCCAGGCTGTACCCAGAGTGAAGGGTAGTGGTCCAGGCGGGGACACGGTGGAGGTGAGCTCAGGCTCAGGGGCGAGGCCACAGGTGGACCGCTCCTTGCAGAGCAGGGGGGGGGGGGGGGCGGGAGAAGCTCTAGGTTCCAGTGGGGACAGAAGAGCTGAGAGTAGGGGGCTCACCAACATTCTGTGCCTCAGCATCTCCGTCTCTCAGCCAGAGATGAAAAATAGAACCCAAGAGGGTGTGGAGGTCACAGTAGTTAGCATTTGTTTTTTGTTTTTAATGTTCTTATTTATTTTTGAGACACAGAGAGAGCACCCTTAAACGGGGGGAGGGCAGAGAGAGACGGAGACACAGAATCCCATGGAGGCTCCAGGCTCCAAGCTGTCAGCACAGAGCCCGATGTGGGGCTTGAACCCACAAGCCATGAGATCATGACCTGAGCAGAGGTCAGATGCTCAACCGACTGAGCCCCCCCAGGTGCCCCACAATAGTTAGCGTCTGTAAAGCTTTGGGAATTCTCACTGGCATGTGGCCAGAGCTTGGTGGCAACTGTTAACTAACATGTGGTCTGCACTCAGGGCAGAGGGCACCCCCCGGGGGTCTGGCTCAGCCCCTGCCCAGTGTTCCACTCCGGCCCCCAAACCTGACAGACCCTATCCAGCTCCACCCCCGCCCAGCCCTATCCTGTCCAGTGTCTGTGCCTTGGAGAGGCAGTGGCCCCCTTCACGTAGGAGGGGGGTGGCTCCCAGCACAGTTTGGGAGAAATACCCATATCCAAGAAGTTATCCCTACAGCAGAGGGCAGCACTGGGAATTTGGGCGGAACAGAGCTGGGGTGGAGAAAAGGGGCCTTGAGGATGGCTCTGAGGGGCCCTCAGGGCAGAGTGAGGAACCAGCCTGTGGGGTGCTTGCTGGAAAGAAGGGGGGGGGTGGGAGCTGACCTGCTCTAGGCACCCGGGTCCAGCATCGCTTCCCTGGATAAAGCAAGTCTCGGCGTGTCAGTCTGTGCAGGCCAGTGCAGTGGGGACCACCGTCCTAGTTTGGGTGAAAGTGACCTTGTGTGACTCCTTGTGGCCTTTGGGACGGAGACCAAGGTGCAGCTCTAGCCTCACACTCGCACGTGCACTGGACGGTGGCCACAGAGAAGTTGGCAGCCCAGGCCCGTGTGGGTGGGGTCAGGGCCTGGCGTGTGGAGTTGGCCCAGGGCTGGACAGAGGGCATCCTGGAAGGCCTGTTAACCTTAAAAATAACACCGTCAACCATAATTACCAGCAAAATGAGTTTATCTGGGAATAGCAGAGAATTAAAATCTGGGACACGAAAGTTACAGCAAAACCACAGGCAAGTTCCCAGAACAGAGGAAGGGGGTGGTTAGGGGCCTGTTGTGAACCAGAAGTCCCCTGGAGTAAACTGGGAGCTGGGAGTGTAGTGGCCTCTCGCTGGCTAGGCTATTGCCTAAGAGGAACCTCGCTTCCTCCTCCTAGGGTGGTAAAGTGGCATCCACCTGCGAGGTGTTTCTTCCTGTTGGCTCTACAGTTGACAACTCATGAGCACGCCTCCTGCTGGTCTCCCAACTCCGTTCTAAACAAGGGTTCCTTTATTCGGTTTCACAAGCCAGAGAGCACACCTCCTGGGGCCAGCATTTCTTTGCACATCTACTGGTGCCTGGCCTATTGGGAGGCTCAGCATAGTGGTCAGGGACTGCGACTTGGAGTCACATCACAATCAGGCCCCATGCTTGGTGGGTGGGCCTGGGAAAGGGCGCCAGGTGAGTACATCTCTATATAGATATCTATACAGTGAAACAGAATAAAGGAAACCTGACTCACACTCAGTGGAGACCAACAGGAGGAGCTCTCATGTGCATCCCTCACTCCCGCAGCCCTTTGCATTCCCAATGGGCTTCACAGCCCCAGGGAAGGAAGGAGGGTTTTCTCCCCTCCCTCTCCCTCAACAACCCAGCCAACGGGGGGCCATCACGGCCCAGCCAATGAGAAGTCACTGCACTTCCAGCTCTTAGTCCAATGGACTTCTAGTTTATAAGAGGTCCTCCCAACTCCCCCACTTGCTCTATAAAAGAGCATTTCTCTCTTCTGTTCTAGGGAACTCTCTATGGTTTGGTCACAGCTTGCTTGTCCCAAATAGCAATTTTCTACTATTCCTGAATAAACAAACCCATTTCGCTGGTAAAATAACTGGCAGATCTATTTTTAAGGAAAACATTACTAGGTGTCAGAAGTGGGATGCAGGCAGGACGCACACACACACCGCCCCCCCCCCAACCCCACCCAGCGACTGAGGCTGGTGAGCAAACAGGTGCCAGCACCCTCAGCGCCAGCTGGGCTCACTGCTTCCTAGCCAACGCTGGGGTTTGAATGTGAGTTTTTGCCTGGATTTGTGCTTCACTCTCTGTTTTGAGCTCTCCAGGCTTTATTCAGGATCTGCTTTAAGGCTTTATCCTTTCAGAGAGTACTCGTTTGGCCTTTGTCTGACTCCTTTCTAGAGCCCAGCCATTCCTACTGGGGCTGTGCTGTTCAGGAATGTTCTTCTTCACTCTGGAGAAAAGCCTCTGGGAAATGGGACCCCAGTGATCAAAATGCTTTGAGCGTGCCCCTACCCCCACTCTTCTTGGAGCCCCGCCGGTTCCATGATTAAAAATTGTGGTCCCTCCTCACGTGCATTCTTATATGGACTAACTTAAGAAAAAACAATTTACAACTTCAATGGCCTTTATGGGGAACTTTCGAGCTCCCCAAATTTCCCTTCCTCACAACTCAATCGGACAGCCATGGGCTCTAAAATTGTCAAAACTGAATTGGATGCTTATTTTCATTGATACCTTGAGGCTTCCAAACAGTTTCTGGATTCAAAGTCTGCCTTTTTGCAAAGTACTATTTATAAACTAACTGAGGCAGGCAAACAATTGAAAGACGTCCACATGGCTTCTGAGGCCTTGTCCCCTCCCCATCTTCTTTGTCTCCTGACAGGTGGGGCAGCCTTGCGCTCAGACCCCGCCTCTGGCACCATTTCCCTCTCTTCTCTCCTCACTGCCCCCAACACCCCCTCTACCCATCTCTCATTCTAACCCTTTTGCTGAGCTTCCTTTTCCCTCCAAACTTCTCCTCACCCCTCCTCTCCCAAACATATTAATACCTACCCCTCTACAGTTAACTTTGCTGGGGGTCCCGAAGAATGCCACATTGCTTACGTTGCCTGGATTAAGGCTGAGTTTTGAGCCATAGTGAAAGAGTTTCCTAAAGTGACTGAGACCCCATAAATTTGCTGAAGAATTTAACATAGTTATTCAAATTTACTAATCTGAGTGCTCAGATTTATATCAATGGGTCCACACGCTTGTTGGTGAGGGTCGGGCCAAACACTGGATGAAAACATCCTAATAGGAACATCCTGGAAGGGATTTAAAGAAACAGATGCCTAAATTTTGGCAAGATGCTAGAACATTCACTGGAAATCTCCACTGAATGCTTACAGCTTTTCCTAAGCCTGTCGATCAGAACAAGATCCAGGCTTGCACACAAAAGCCTGACGTACCTGTTCATGACTATCACCATCTACTCCAGATTATCTTCGAAGGCCATTCTGGATTGCTGTAGATGCTGAATCCACCTTGGTAGCACTTAACTCCATGTCCATTGACAGGCTGAACTGGGGTTGTTCTCTTCTAGTTAAAAGGACCAAGATATAATGGGAAACTATGTCCACTCCGGATTTAGTTAATTTGGCAAACCAGCTCGCTGGCATCCTCGAGGAGTCACCTAAAGGAAAGACCACTACAATCCTCAATTTTCAGCTCCAGCAAATGAAGGCCCCTCAACAAACCCAACCCCTGCCTCCTGTTTCTGCTGTTACTACAAAGAGCCAAGGCACTGG
The DNA here is from genome assembly GCF_023721935.1 of Panthera uncia. NCBI lineage: Eukaryota > Metazoa > Chordata > Mammalia > Carnivora > Felidae > Panthera > Panthera uncia. The sequence goes on from NW_026059502.1 coordinate 19,516, forward strand.
GGAAGACGGAGTGCTCCCGTGAGGCTGTCCCAGTGTCCTTCTAATTCCTACTGATGGGGCTCTGGTCCTTTCTCTCCAGATTGGGAGAGAACCTCTCTGTGTCCTTATTGGCCCTGGTACTGTGCGCCTGGTGCCCAGCCCACAGCTATGATGCAGCCCCTGCTGCAACGTATTAACATGGTTCCAATGGTGGGGTTCTCTCAGAAACCCCAACAGGTTCCTGTCTCTGAGCCTACTCCTCCTGTCTGGCCCTTTGAGGGGTATGCACGCTTTTCTCCTTAGTTCCTCTGCCTCTAGCCCTCCTTTATTGGGTTGAGATTTCTTAGAAAAGCATCATGTCAGAATTTGCTTCTCCCAAAAGGAGGAGACAATTCTAGAATTTGACAATAGTAGTCAAAATAGGCAACCAGGGAAAATTAAATGATTCTTCAGTATCTTTTTTATGCTGTGTCTTCGATGGCACTATAGCTGAGTCTGGGGACACTGGCTATTGGCCCCTAGTAGGTCATCTATCATCCTCTCTTTGGGCAAAATCTTCAGCTGATACAGGCAGAGTGCAGTATCGGTGCACCTCCCAACAAGAAAGAATGAATACCCTGTCAATAAGCACGACCTTCAAGGCATCAAGCCCGTTACAGAGGACTACAAGGCTTGGGGCTTCACTGCCTCCCGTACTAGTCCCCGGAACACCTACTCTGAGAAAACTCGTGACTGAGGTGGGAGTTTTGTCCGGGACCTCCAAGCAATAAACAGCATCCTTATTCCTCAGCAGCCTCCCACCCTACGGACACCATTGCCACTGGAAGAGAAGTTTCCATGCAACTGCCCTATGTGGTGCATTTTGTAGCGTTCCGGCAGGTAAGGACGGCCAGTGTCTTTTTGCTTCCTTTGGGAATAACGGCAAAACTTCTGCACAATCAATTCCCAGGGTTTCTCAGAGTCCCGCTTACTTTGCACAAACCTTAGAAGTGGATTCAGATGACGGGAAGTTTTCTTCAGGCTCTACTTTGCTACAGGACACAGATGATTTCATTCTCTGCCCCCCTTCTCCAACTTCTTCACAGGAAGACAGCATCCACCCACTAAGCCTCTTAGCCTTGAAGGGACCTAGTCTCCAAAGACAAATTCTCAGGTTCGATACTCATGGCATTCTATCTCAGAACAAGGACTGCATTTGGACCCAGATGAAACCCCTCACAACTGCTTGATGCGGACAGACCACATTTTGACTCCTTGTGACAATTTATAGGAAATTCCTCTAACCAATGCAGATTTTTCATGGTTTGCTGATGGTTCTTATTTGAAGGATGAAAACGGTGGGGCACCTGGGTGGCTCAGTTGGTTGAGCGGCTGACCTCGGCTCAGGTCATGATCTCGCGGTTCGTGGGTTCAGGCCCCGAGTCGGGCTCTGTGCTGACAGCTCGGAGCCCGGAGCCTGCTTCGGATTCTGTGTCTTCCTCTCTCTCTGCCCCTCCCCTGCTCACGCTCTGTGTCTCTCTGTCTCTCAATAATAAATAACTGTTTAAAAAAACTTAAAAAAAATAAAAGATGAAAACGGTACATATGGTGTTGGGGGTGCTACAGCAACTCCTTTTGAAATCATTGAGGCAGAACCTTTACTTTGGCTACTTTGGCCAAGAGGCTACATTACATGCCCTCATTCGAGTGGTTCCTTAGCCAAGGGTAAAACCTCAAACATTTGAACCTACGGCTGGCACGTTTTGGGGCATAGTTCATGATTTTGGAATATTACGGAAACAATGAAGTGTCCTTACCTCCGATGGGGATAAGATTAAAAATGGCTCCTATGTGCCATACTTTTGCCAGTGGCTCTGGTTATTTTGAAGGTGCCTGAACATTCCGGACTCAGCTCCCTGAAAGCCAGAGAAAACTACCTCACTGATATTTACACACACACACACACACACACACACACACACACACACACACACACGACAGCTCGCTGTTCCCAAGGCCAATCTGGTCCGAAGGGTGCTCTTTCATATGATAATGTGGATGCCCAGCAATTGGTCCAGAGGGGGAAATCTAAGAACCGTTGGCTGGAAAGGAAGAGAGCTCTGGTTTGGACCAAATAATAATCTGGCCCTATCAGAAATTCTAAAACTCCCACTACTTACCCCTGGGCGAGCATTTAACCTACTGACAAAGTGACAGCACTCGTGACCCAACACTGGTGGGGAAATATTAATGAGGCAACAAGAAGTGCCCACCTTCCTGTCCTAACTGTCCGAAGTGCCATCCACAGAATCCCATTCACACAAATGGATTTCACACAGCTTGCCCATCTCGTGGACATAAATATGTTTTTGTCACGGCTTGTATGTTTTCTCGCTGGGCCAAAGTTTTCTCTTACAGACAGGCCACTGCTTCTTCTGTGGCTAAAATTCTGTTAGAAAAGATTATCCCTACCTGGGAACCCCTCTTGAACTGCATAGGACCAGGCAATCCATTTTACTGGCCGGTCGGTGGCTTTGGCAAGTCTGTGCTGTTTAGCCGGTTTTATAGCACTGTCACCATGCATTTCATCCCCAATCCTCAGAGTTTGTCAGATGCACAAATAACACTTTTAAGACTTAATTGGACAGTTTGTAGAGACCCTCCAAACACCTTGGTCAGAAGAACTGCCGTTGGTCCGTCTAAACCTCAGATCCACTCCCTTGGAAACTCATAGACTCTCACCCTTTGAGGCAGTCACAAGATGCCCAGTGCACTTGGCCCTGCCTCCCTGACCCACAGTTGCTATAAAAGGAGATACACGTCAGTACTGTAAAGGCCTAATTGCTTCCATTGAAAGTAACCGTGATTTGGGGCGTCTGGGTGGCTCAGTCCATTGAGCATCCATCCACCTTCAGCTCAGGTCATGATCTCATGGTTTGTGGGTTCCAGCCCCACATCAGGCTTTGTGCTGATGGTGGGGAGCCTGCTTCAGATTCTCTGTCTCCCTCTGTGCCCCTCCCCTGCTAGCTCCCTCTCCCTCTCTCTCTCTCTCTCTCTCAAAACTAAATAAACATTAAAAAGCAAGTAACCATGCTTTGGTAGAGCAATCTTTTTCACAGTGGGCTCCTGGAGACAACGACCTGAAGCATCATAGCTTGCAATCTGGAGACTTCATTTGTGGGAAAATGACACATCCAGAAAGGCTCTCTTCAACCTCACCGGAAAGGCCCTTATCAGGAACTTTGAACCAACCCTCATGCTGCCAAACTCCAGGGAATAGACCCTTGGACTCACACGACGCATCTGAAGACAGCACCAAACCCCGACTGGCCCTGCACACCAGCTGGTGTCCTGAGAGTGGACTTCCCAGAATTGAAGCACAGGACATCTGACGAGACACTGTCCCGAGACGTCCAGACAGGCCCCTGTACCTTTTCTCACTGCTGCCGCTTCTCTCTTTCACAGAAAGACAATGCCCTTGTCTGCATTTCCCAAAACCTTGAGAAAGACAAAATCTCTTTTGATTATGGCCTTTTGTAAACAGCCTCATCACGAACCTGTGACAAATTCATCTTTTCAGCTGTTTTTTCTGGATGCTTAGAAGGCTCAGGATTCACAAGTCTTTCCTTCATCTGAACGAGTATCTGGCTCTGGATTCCTATCCAGATTCATAGCTTCTGAATTTGCAACCTTACAGGCTGTCTGATTGGTATATGTGCTGCTGAAGCGAGCACACAGGCCGTCTGATTGGGTAACAGTTGTTTCCAATCAGTTCTTTTGAGATAACAACATAGTTTTTTCTTTAATTTTTTAAAATGTTTTTATTATTTATTTTTGAGACAGAGAGAGACAGAGCAAGAGTGGGGGAGGGGCAGAGAGAGAGACGGAGACACAGAATCCGAAGCAGGCTCCAGGCTCTGAGCTGTCAGCACAGAGCCCGACGTGGGGCTGGAACTCACGGACCGCGAGATCATGACCTGAGCCGAAGTCGGACGCTCAACCGACTGAGCCACCCAGGCGCCCCAAGATAACAACATAGTTTTAATACATCCTTGAGGTTTTGCTATTGCAAAGAGTTCATCAGTCATTGCATCATGTTTATACCTGCACTCTAACCCCCCAAACGCACCTGATCCTGTGTGCTCTCATGGCGTTCACTATTCTGCTTTTGTGGCTGCTTCAAGTGGGGACCTCCAGGAGGCATATGTGACTCCAGATTTGCCTTTGTGGGGAGAACTCTTCTCCCCTAAGTCAGAACAGGGGCCAATAAATATTTCAGTTGGCTACTTTCAGACCTAGGGTCCTAGTTTAGAAGCATCACACGATTTGGAATTGTAGTGTTACTTCTGTTTTGTCTAAGTTTTGCATTTTGTCGCCTGTCAAACTTTTGTAAAAATGGTGTACCAAAGCCATGATCTCCAATGCTTATGATCTTGATAAACACGCACAAGAGATGGGGAGCACCTGGGAGTCCTCCCTCCTGACCTTCCTTGTTACTCAGCGTGGCCTTAAGTGGTTTCCAACTGCTGTGCACTTTCCCTCCATCACGGAACATGACAACCAGAAAAGGTCCTCCCTAGCACCGAGAGACAAAAGCATTAAATATGGAAAACCTGACTCTTGATCAGGATGCTTTCAAAGAACGATCTTGATCAAAAGGGGAAAATGTGAAAATAAAAGGAAATCGCGTTTAGAATGGAGTCAGGAGGGTGGGCACCTGGGTGGCTCAGTCAGTTGAGCGTCTGACTTCATCTCAGGTCATGATCTCGAGGTTCGTGAGTTTGAGCCCCACGTCAGGCTCTCTGCTGTCAGCGTGTCAGCACAGAGCCTGCTTCCGATCCTCTGTCCCCTCTCTGCCTCTCCCCCACTTGCACACGCTAAAATAAATAAATATTTTTTGGGGCACCTGGGTGGCTCAGTCGGTTGAGCGACGGACTTCAGCTCAGGTCATGATCTCGCAGTTCGTGGGTTCGGGTCCCATGTCGGGCTCTGTGCTGACAGCTCAGAGCCTGGAGCCTGCTTCGGATTCTGCATCTCCCTCGCTCTCTGCCCCTCCCTGGCTCAAGCTCTGTCTCTCTCTCTCTCTCTCTGTCAAAAATAAATAAACATTAAAAAAATTTTTTTTTAATATTTTAAAATAATGGAGTTAGGAGGCCAGCAGGGGGAGCGCTCACGCACAGCACTAGTCAACACAGCCAACAGGAAGGTAGACACCTTGCAGGTGGATAGTACTTCAGAACCCCAGCAAGAGGAAGCAAGATTTTCTCTTCCTGGGGCAACAGCTCAGCCAATAAGAAGCCACTATACTTCCAACTCTCGGTTTACTCGAATGGACTTTTAGTTTATAACAGCTCCCTCCCCCACCTCTTCCTTCCCTCTGTAAAAGAGCTCTCCTCCCTTCTGTTCCCAAGACGTGCCAATGGTTTTCTTGTGGCTAGCTTGTCCTAGGTTGCGATGTTATTCCAGAATAAACCCATTTTGCTTGCAAAGTAACTGACAGTTTCATTTTTAGGGTTCACAAGGTAAACACATACATATACATTAAACACAGTTTTGAGGTGTAGTTCACATATCACACAATTCAGCCATTTGGAGTGTGCAGTTCAGTAGATTTTAGTGAATTCACAGATGTGTGCAACCATCACCGCAATTTTAGAATATTTCCATGGCCCTTTAAAGAAACCCAGTACCCTTTAGCAATCACCTCCCCCAGCCCCCTTCCCTTTCCCAGCCCGTGGTAACTATTAATCTTAATGTCTCCATGAATTTGCCTATTCTGGATATTTCGTGTAAATGGATCATATAATATGTAATCTTCTGGGACTGGCTTCTTTCACTGAGCATAATGCTTTCCAGGTTCACCTTGTTCCTCGTTTAGGGCCGAGTGAGTTCCCATGATTGGACGGACAGACCACACTTTGGGTAGCCATCCACCAGTTCTGGGACCTCAGCTTGCTTGCCCCTCTGGCTACTGCAAATCATGTTGCCACGGACATCTGTGTCCTGTTCTGTATTCTCCCTTGGGCACACACCTAGTGTCACATGTAACTGCGCGGGAAGCTTCAAAGGAGCTGCCACTGTTCTTCAAAGCAAAGAGCTTCGGGGCCTTTTTTTTTCTTCTTCTTTTTTTTCTGAAGGGGCCCTCATTGTATTAACAATTTGAGCCAACCCAAACCAGCAAATCCACGGCATTGCGACCGCGGAGACCCCGTGAAAGAACCACCCGCCTGCCCGCGGACCCTGCGGACTAGAGCCCCGAGCGGCTGGCGGCACCTGGCCCCTCGCACTTCGGATAGAGGGTGGAGAGGCGCCCCAAAGGGACGCGGGTGCGACCACGCGGCGGGAAGACGCTCCAAGGCAGCGCGGGCGAGGCTGCGGCGCGGCCAGGGCCGGCGCTCGGAAAGGCGAAGGGGTCGAGAGGCTCGGGGCCCGCCGCCGGGGCAGGAGGGTCTGGCGGTGCCCCTACGCGCCAGGACGCGGGGAGACGCCAGCTCACCCGACCCGCGGGCTCCGGTTTCCTAGCAACGAGGCGGCATCCTTCCCAGCAAGCACTGCTTCTGACCCGCGGCGTCGGAGACTACGAGACCCAGCGTGCCCCGCGGCCCGGCCGCAGGGACTACAAGTCCCACAACGCACCGCCCACCCTTTCCTAGCCGCCCCCAACCCCTGCTCTCCCAAGACCCCGCCGTGGGAGCGCCGCGACCCCTTCCCGGCGCTCCTCGCGCCGTGCGCAGCGCGCCCTCGCGGTGACCCGCTGTGCGTGGGGTCAAGGCGCGGGGCGGAGCGGCTGGGCTGGCGCCATGCGGAGGGGTGAGCGCAGAGGCGCGGGGGGACCGCGGCAGGGGTCCCCTGTGCCGGCGGGCAAGGCCTCGCTGGAGGAGCCGCCCGACGGCGCGACCGCAGGCCGAGCGAGCGGGCCGGGCGCGGGCCGCCGCAGCACGGAGTCCGAGGTCTACGACGACGGCACCAACACCTTTTTCTGGTGAGGGGCGGCGGTCGGCGGGGGGGCCCCGGGGGGCGCGAGGGTGATGGGCACGTCGTGCTGGGATGGAGGGGCGCCTGCGAGACCCGCCCGGCCGCGGCTGGTCCCTCGCGGCGGTCCCGCCCGGCACCTGTGACCCCTGCCCCATATCCCGGGAGGAGTAGGCTCCAGAGTCATGTCGGAGAGGCTTTTCCTGTCCCAAATCCACCTGTGCCCGCTGTCATTCTTGTTTCTTCGCAGCGCCTGCGTCGTGCGGAATCGGCTTCTCCCCCCAGCGCGTAGCAGTAACGTTAGCGCGAGCACCTTCCCACGTGCCAGGAGTTGAGCGGCTGTTTGTCAAATAAGGGTTCTGTCTCTTTTCAGGGGCTTCTCGCGGAGCCTGCTCTTCGACCCCCGTACCGCTGTCTGCAAGCCAGGCCCCGGGGTCAGGCTGCTCGCAGTCTGCCTCAACGGGTGTTGGGGAGGGAGAGGCCCCCGGGAGCCTTCCTGACCGCTCCCCCCGCCCCGAGCCTGTGTTGGAAGAGTTCACGCTCTTGCTTTATGCTGAATTGGGCACTTCTGTATGTGAGGTCCCAGGCGTGGCTCCTACGCCACATGGCTCTGTGACCTTGGACTAGCCCTTCACCTTCCCCAGCCTCCTTGCTGCTCTGTAAGAGAGAGAAACCCCGTGTACTAGACAGCATGCTTCTTGAGGGCTGGGGTTTGGTTTTCTTTGCTGGATGCTGAGTTCCTGTCAAGAATACAGTGCCTGCATTTGAGGCCTGCGGTAGGCCCTGGGGGACAGAGGGAGGTAGATGTGGCCTCCAGCTGCAACGGGAATGCCACGTGGAGGCAGCTTTTCAGAGAACCGGACTGTGGGATTGTCACGGAAGGTCTGATCGGGGAATGCGGAGAGCCTGACGGGAGTAATTGGACGTTTCAGGGGAGGGTGCCGCAGCAGGGACAGAAACCGAAGAGGAGGCGCGCGTGGGGCCGAATGGGTGTCGTGGTTTTTTTCGGATTCGGGAGAGGTACAGGGTGGTGGTGGGTGTTGATAGGGCTGCAGCCCTGCATCTGGACGACGTTGGTGTCTTCCCTGTGGGTGCTGGCCGCTGCCGTGCAGGGTTGGCTTTCAGCCTTGCTTTGGGGACACGGTGCATTCAGGTGGCCTCGGAGCCCGTGGGAGCGAGACAGGGATGGCATGCCTCATCCAGGGCGTTGTGGCCCCTGAGCTAGAGACCGGAGCACCCTTGGACCTGCTGGGCCTGCGGCATGCAGGCCAGGCCTCTCCACCAGCTGTGTCTGTGAGCACGCCCCTTCGGGCTGCAGGAGGGAGGGCTTCATCCTAGGACACGGCGGCTGTCCTTGTTTCCTGCTCGTGCACATATTTGGGGGCCCCAACTGGGTGCCCGTTGCTGTTCTAGGGACTGCAGCAGAGAACCAAACAGGAAGCTTAGACTTTGGCGTAAGCCTGGGGCCTCAGAATCACGAGATATACTGGCTGAAGGGGATGCATCAGCAGGAACCGGGGAGCACACGCCTCACCTCGTGCAGTGAAAGGCAGACGCCCACCACAGCCCTCGGGTCCTGTGTACAAAGGTGCTTGGTCAGTCGGGTACTGGACACACAGGTGCCTGCTATAGCCGAGTTTACCTATGAGGAGGGCTGCTGGGGGCCTGGAAGGCTTTCCAGGAGGAAGTGTGACAGGGCTGGCTAGCTTCAGGGGCCTGCCTCGTGGATCTCCTGGGTGGAGGGCTCCTGCCTCCCCACCGCGGGTGTGAGGGGTGCTGTGCTTTGTGGTCCGTGCAGGCCCTTGCTGCGTCCCAAGCCCCCCATCACCTGTACAGGGGAAGGAACTTCTCGTTTCTCCTGGCAGGTAACCAGATGCCTGCTTGGTGAGAATTACTCATTCTTGCCTGTAGAGCTTAGCCACTCGCCACCTTTTTAGTCTCTCCTCACTGACTTGATGTGTTACGGTTTTGAAAACTTTTGTGTTTGAGAGAGTTTTAATAACGAATGGTACAAAACCTCCTGTAAAGACTAAAAGTTAATATTTGTGGAAATGATTTTTTTGTTCCAGAATTACTCAAAGGAACTTTTGCAGGATTCGAAACCTTACTTTTAGGGTTTTCCCCAAAGATGCCCAGTGATGGTGGTTGTGCACGGCCACGCAGGAGGACTCTGTGGAGTGTCTTTGTTATCCCTTGTCGGCCAGGGGCTGTGTAATTCGGTTCAGGGTTTGCCTGCGCCTTGGAGCTTGAGGCTGGCCTCCCGGAAACAAGGCCCAAGGGGGCGGGCGTGAGGACTGCCGGGGTCTGTGGTGGCAAGGACACCAAGTCTTCTACTGGTTGTGGTGGTCCTCTGGTGCAGAACATCCAGGGGGAAGCAGGACCGCAGACTCAGAGGAACGGCACAAAGATGTGTCAGCCCTCGTTTTCTAAAGATTCTCTGGGAGCCACTTGGAGACTTGATGTCCTGGAGAGGTGCTACTGAACGCTGCCACCTGTGGATGGAAGGTGGGTGAATTGCCACCGGATTGGCACACTTCCTAACCAGCTCCTAAAGCAGGGAGGGGAGGGACGGTTGTGACGTTGTGGGAGTGCTTGCCGTGTGCTTGTGTCTTGTAACACTGGGCCTTGGGTGAGCACTCTCGGCGACCCCAGGACTCTTGTCCACAGTGTCCGATAGTAGCAGCAAGAGTGCGCAGGGGTGATCTCGGTGCCCCGGGTTCTGGAAAATGCCTTTCTCAGTCATTGTGGGGTAGGGGTTTGCCAGCTCTGCCCGGATCTGGAAAGCTTGACTCTGCAGCGGATTCCTCTTTGGTCATGTTGATCAGCAGCCGGGGAGGGTCAGTGTCATGGCCGCAGGCACTTCTGGCACACCTGGGGCAGGCCCTCTGGTCTTGGCCTTTCCTGGCCGAGGCTGCCTTGTGCTCTCAGTGTGCCAGCCACACCTTCGTGTTTTCTCTAATTGGTTTGGCGGGCCTGCCTTCCTGCCCACTTGGCATAATGAGCGTGGTCATCTCGAGAGAGGGACTGACGGCTGGGTATTTTCCACTCATCGTGGCAGGGAGCCAGCTGTCCTCACGCCCTCGCCCTTGCTGAGTGACTGGAGAGTCACGGGATTTACGGCCGCTCAGAGCTCCCTGAGTTCTCTATTAGCCACTGACCCAGAGGATGTGCTGGTCTTCCCAGCACCAGGGAGGGGGGACAGGGGGCGTCTGGGAGGGACAGGAGGTCTCCCCGAGCGTTCCACACGTGGAAATGGTGCTCTGAAAGACGAAGAAAGCTGCTCAAGACCGCAAGTCTACTGAGTGGCAAAGCTGATGACCAAAATCCGTGTTTTCCCACTGGGTCCCATTGCCTCTGCAGGGAAAACTGTCAGAGCAGGAAACGTAGACTTCACAGGGAAAAATGGGAGGAAAGCGCAGGCCGTGGATTGAGCGGTGGTCTGAAAGAATTCTCGGCATTCTGTGTCCTGGGCGCCGACCTGGCATTTCCCTTTACCGCTGCCGGCTGCCCGTAGTGGCTGCTGTGTCAGGGATCGAGTCCTGACCATGCAAACCCCACTTCGTCTTCCTGACAGCAGGTAGTCTGCACCTACGTTTGTGCCTTCATCCAGAGTGCCTCTGTATCTATCTGTGAGTTTGGGTTTTGTGTCTAGATTCCACGCGTAGGAGAGATCACGTGGTGTTTGTCTTTCTCCGACTGATCTCAGCACGATGCCCTCGAGGGCCACCTGTGTTGCCGATGGCAAGATTTCATTCCTGGGTGTGGCCGGGTAACATTCCTTTCCGTCCAGTCCAGTCCGGTCTGTGGGCACTTGGGCTGTTTGAGTAACGCAGCAGTTCCCTAGGGGAGCGTGTGTCTTTCCAACTTGGCGTCTTGTTCCCTCCAGTCCCCAGTGGTGGGATGGCTGAGTCTTACGGCAACTTTATTCTCGTCCCTCGAGGAACCTCCATACTGTTTGCAGAGGCTGCACCAGTTCGCGCCACCGACAGCGCGTGGGGTCCCCTTCTCCTCATCCTCTCCGACACTGGTGGTTTGTCTTTTTGACGCTAGTCATTCTGACAGGTGTCAGGTGACAGCTCACTGGTTTTGATTTGCATTTCCCCGATAATGAGTGCCGTCGAGCACCTTTCCACGTGTCTGTTGGCCATTGTGTCTTTGGGAAAGCGTCTGCTCAGGTCCCCTTGCTGTACAGAAGGAGGGAGCCTTCGTAAAGATGCATTTCATCATAATTTAGTAATGAAAATTTTACTTTCTAGTAGCACTTGACCTTAGCAGTTCTGAAGTCTGTTGTTCTGCGAGACTTTGGTGCCCTGTGCTCTACCTCTGGGTCCTGGACTTTGTGCTCCTTCCTGCCTCGGATGGGACAGAGGGAGGCCTACTTATTCCTTATTCCTGTTTCCACTGACCGAGTGACAGTGGGAACATTTATTTCAAAGGACAAGAAGTTGTTTTTCATTTTCAGATAATCCTTGTGTTTTTTCGGAGGATGGAAAGATCTGTGACTGGAGCTGTCTGGGGCTCCTCAGGGAATGTGTCTTAGCCCAGAGAAACGATAGGAAGATTATCGTGTTTGTGGAAATTAATACGAAAGAAGCCAGAGGGTTGAAGTCATTTTTTAAGTCCTGGGACAAAAGCTTCTGTGCTCCAGAGATGCGGTTTCGGTGGGGCACCTGCAGGGTGCCTCTCGTGCTGTGTGTTTCTTAGATCCTGGCAGGACCCGGTGCCTGTGTGTGAAGTTGGGGGGGGGGGGGGTGCCCAGCGGGCCCCTGCACAGCACCTTGGCGTCCTGATGTCCCTGAAGCCACGTGGACGGGTCCTGGGCCACAGCGGATCAACGAGGTGTTCCCTTTGCCCCTCGGGTCTCTTCCAGACCATGTGGTCGTCTCTCCTCAAACTGACTAGCTTGTTTTTCCTTCTGCAAGTCTGATGCCAGTTGGTGGGCTGTTAATCTAGTTTACTCTCCTTCCTCCCTGAGGCTGGGGCTCCTTCCCATCCCTTTTCTCATAGACACTTGCCTTGCTGGGAACCCTCTGGGCCAGGTGGCCGCGCAGGCCCATGGCCAGGCCCCTGGGACAGTCCCGTCCCTTTCCGAGGCAGATGGCTCCCAGCAGGTGCTCCCATGAACCCTGCACACTGTTGGTCTGCCTGCTGTGGGCACTTCTCCCAGTTCTGGAGGCCTGGAGCCCCTTGGTCCGACCTGTCACTGGTGGGGAAACAACTTGCCACTTCGGAAACATGCACCCTTTGGAGAAACCCGTTGAGAACTCCTGGGACAGGAATTGGGCCCAGTGGGTTCTTGCTCTGTGCTCCTTACCTGTGCTGGTCTCTGGGTGGTGTCTTCTCGAAGGTACACGGGACGGGCGTTCTGCCCCGTGCCCTGTAGACCGCTCCGGCTCTCCCGGCATGCTTCCCTGGATCCTGACCTTGCACCAGCAATGGTCGATTCGTAACGTTTTGTTGTAAGTCGCTGTACAGTGAATCTGTTTGTAGCTTTGGTGCGCGTAGCTTCCTGGAACCGCCGTCACGGGCCAGGCACAGAACAGGACCTCACTCCGGCCTCTGGCCCGGTCTCTGTCCTCGTAGCTTGGCCTTGGAGAAGGCCACGTAAGTGGGGTCGTGTGGTGCGTGCGTCCCGGAGACGGGCCTCTCGGCGTGCCTGAGGCCCCCACAGCCGAGCGGTATTGTGTGTGGCACAGCCTCCATCATCCAGGTGTTTTAGGGATGTCCGGTCAGTTAGTGATGAGTCTGCAGTGGGGTCTGCCGGTTTCCGGTCTCTGCTTCCGTCCCCGTCCCCTCCGCGCCTCGGGTGGGTTACGTCTCCGCTGTTGCCGCAGGGATGCAGTGAGCCTTCTCCGCTTCCCGGTCTCCGCGTCCGGGAGACCACATCTGCCACATGGAGTCCATGTTGATCCGTGCAGCGTCTCCTTCGGCCGCGGCGGCCCCATCACGGTGGTACGGTGGCCGCTTGCCGTGGGCGGACACGTTTTGAAGAGCTGGGGCGGAGAACAGTCTGTTTCGCCGTTTCTCTTGCCCTTCTTCCGTTCGCGGCAGCCTGGTTTCTCTCTGCCTCCGGCAGCACTCTTGGAGCAGCCCTGCTTCTCTCCTTACTGTCTCCTCTTTCCTGCCCAGAGAGTGTTCAGTTCATTCCTGAAAGACGTTTGTGCTGGATGTGGAAGCATCCTCACTCAGGGATGAGGACACGAGGCGCGGAGGGGTCGCGTCCTCCCCAAGGACTCGCAGGTGTCAGATGTGGAGAGCCAGGGTAGTGCCTGGAGTCTCGGCGTCAGCCGCTCGCCCCGCAGTCCGGGTGCCTGCCCGGTGCGGGCCCTGTTTCCCGGGGAGGCCGTCCGCTGGCTCACGGACGGGGCCGGAGCCCGTGTCTCTCCGCGGCGGACACGCACCGTCTCGCTTTGGGTCCGGGGGTCCCTTTCTCCGTGTTCTTGGGCTGTCCTTCCGGAGCTCCCGGATGTGGTCGCTTCACGAATTGCGAGGCTGGTCGTATCTTGCTCAGTGGAAACCGCCGCGTTTACCTGCTGCCCGCCGCCTCCACCCCGGACCCCGCGGGGCCGCAGCCTCCTCTGAGCCACAGCCCGCGGCGCCCACCGCGCCACCGCTCTTCCCGCCCGGCCGCCGGCTCCCAGCCGGGGTTTCCGAGCTGCGGCTGTGCCCGCGCGTCCCAGGTGCGGTAGCGCTCCGGGCTCTGACGCCAGCCGTGTGTTTGGGTTTCAGGCGCGCCCACACCCTGACGGTGCTCTTCATCCTCACCTGTGTGCTCGGCTACGTGACTCTGCTGGAGGAGACGCCTCGGGACACGGCCTATAACACCAAGAGGTAACACGGCCCCCGGCCTGGCGGGTGCAGGCACCTGGCGTGCTTGGGTGGGGGGGTCCCTGCTCTCCGCGGGCTGGCCTGTGGCTCGCGGGGCCAGTATGCACTCGCGGGCTGGCCGGGCTCCCGGTGTCCCCGCCGCGTGTGCCCGAAGCGTCTCTCCCAGGCTGCCTCCTGGAGCTCTGTGCTGTGTTTACCCCTCCTCCACCTGTCTCAGGACTCCTGAGGGTGCTGCCCCTCGTGGACCTGCAGCCAGTGAGGGATTCGCGCGAGTAACAGACCAGAATGTGCCTCAGCGCCTCCAGGGGTGGAGCCCAAGAGGGGTCCTGGTCACTAGTTCTGGCGGGAGGGATGGTTTCCCTACACATCCCACCAGCAGTGCCCTGGACCCTGCCCGAGTGTCCTACGGTTCGGCTCAGTCCTGCAAGATCACCCCCCATCACCCCTGCAGGTGCCAGCCACATGCCCCAGTTGTCACCGGTGCTTCTGACCAAATGGCTGCAAATCAGAGGTTTCTGTGACCCCCTTCTTGGTACTATTAAGTTGCTAGAGCGGCTCACAGAACTCGGGGAAGCGTGTTGCTAGATCACCGGTTGATTAAAAAGGAAGTAAGTGGGGGACAGCCAGGGGTGAGAGGTGCCCGGGGCGAGGTCTGAGGGCTTGGGGCGTCTGAGCCCGCTCCAGGCACGCCACTCTCCCCTGACCTACACCTGTTCACCAACCCAGAAGTTCTCAAAACTTGGTGCCCTGGGTCTTGTGGAGGATGAGTGACTGTCCCGTTGCCTTTGGTGATTTGACTCAGCCTTCAGCGCCTCTCCCATCCCCGGAGGTCAGGGGGTGGGACAGAGAGTTCCAGCCCTCCAGTCCCGCGGCTGGTTCTCCTGACGGCCAGTCCTCACCCTCAGGTGAGGGTCTGAGACTCGCCTCAGTAACATAACACAAGAAACCTTTAGCCCTTCAGAAATCCCTGCGGTTTTAGGGGCTCTGTGCCAGGGGTGGGGCGGGGCGGGGGTGGAGGCCAAGTGTTTCTTATTATAAATCACGGGACCACAGAGCCTGTGAGTTTGGGCGTCTGAGAGTGTACAGATTTGCGTGTGCTCCTGCTGCGCTGAGCTCTGATACTGCTGCTTTTGGAAAATTTTAAGTGGGCTTCTCGGGCATGATGCCGTTGTGCGGGTCAGGAAGCGGGTGCTGCCTTTGCGGTATTATTTCCAGACTCGCTGGCCGGTTGTGTCCCTTGCTGGAATCCCACGGATTCTGAGGCCACTCTCAGAAGTGTGTGAGGAAGATTGGCTGGCTTTAGAGCAGATTCCCGTGAGGTTTCTGCACTGGATGGACTCCCCCAGGCTCGGGAAGCCCCTGTTGCAACTCTGACCCACTTGCCCTGGTGTGACGGGCACCAGGGCAGGGACAGAGGCAGAGGGCAGCGCCGGAGGACCGGAGGTCAGATTTGGTTGGTGGGGCCAGGCTTGTAAAGTAGGGGTGTTAGCGCCGGCCCAGAAGTGCGTCCTAAGCACCGTTCTTTGCTCTCAGGCATCAGTAGCCCGTGAGGACGCCGGGTGCTCTCTCAGCTGTGTGCGGCTGCCCATGAGTGCACGCGCTTCAGAGCCCCCAGTTTGTCTCCCAGGCCACAGCCAGAGGGTGGGGGCTCTGCCCCTGCGCCGTGTCCCTGGCTCCTGGTTGCACGCCCTGTGGGCCGCCTTCCTGCATCTCTCACGCTGTCCCCCGGGTGGCTTTGCCGGGTCTGTCTCTTGTTTTCTGAGCCCTGGGTGTCAGCCTGGGGCCCAGCACGTCTGCACACGGCACTGCCCATTACTTGGTGTCCCACTGGTGCAGGGGGGCTGCTCGGTGCAGCATGTGTGGGTGATGGGGTCCAGAAGTACAGGGAGCTTGGCCCTTCTGGGGGGCCCCAGGTTGCCCTCACTGTGGCGGGTCCCTCATCAGGGACACTGAACCTGTGGTTGTAGGAGACAGGGAGGCTGTGGTGGGAGCCCGAGTGTGCTCAGCGGGCATTTCCAAGTAGAAGGTGGCCTTCTCTGTGCTTTTGTCTGTTAGTGCCAGGTGTCTGCTGGGCCCAGATGGGCAGAGACCAGAAAGAAAGCGGGACTTGGTCACATTCAAGAGGTGTCCCCCCTTGGCTGTGGGGTCAGGCCAGAAGTGAGCAGTTCCAATGACACCAGGCAAGAGTTGTCACAGGTAGGGCACAACCCCAGCCACAGTGGGCCCATGCAGGGCACCCTCGGAGTGCCCTCCAAGGGCAAGGCCTGGGTTCTGACTCATCGGACACCTGCCAGGGAGCCCCTCCAGCCTAGACCCAGGGGCACGTCCCACCTCTTGGCCCCGTACCGGCTCCTATCCTGAGCCGCCCCTGCACGCGAGTGGCTGGGACAGTGAGCAGCAGGTGCCTGGGCCCTCGCCCAGCAGCCCCTGTGCACGGTCACTGAAGGAGAGGCCTTGAGGGGGGTGGGGATGTGAGGGCTCCTGGACACTTTGCTGCTCTGAAGTTATGTGTCCTGGGGACACTGGAGGTCTTCGTAGCTCACAGTCTCTGTCCTTCCTGGGACAGAGAAGAGCCACCTTCCTGGCCCCGTAATTCTGCACGTGGTGCCTGGAACCTACTCCTGGCTCGTCCCTGGAGGCCTTGCTTCGGCCCCATTCTCGCGCCACTCGTGGCTCTGCTGCTGCTTCCCAGGATCTCCTGGGTGTGTGGACGCGTGGGCACACAGCCTGCCTCCAGCTCAGCACGCCTGCCTGGCTGAGGCTGGCACTTCCGGGCAGCCCCCCAGCCCCAGCCCCAGGCCCGCCCTTTGGTAGCACATCAGAGCTTTCGATGCGCTCAGGCTTATGTCTTGTGTAAAGGAAGAGCTTCTAAAAATTATGCTGTTAAAAAAAACCCAATGAGTACGTCGTTAAAAAAGTAGGAAGTTGGCTTGTGTTCTGTAAGCTCTCCATTTCAGCTTGTGTGTATTGTTCTTTTTATGGGTCTAACAAGTCCTGTTACTTTGGGGGAGTAGGTTTTGTTTTTCTCTTGAAGTCAAGTTTATCGACCAGTAATTTAATGCAACATGTGTCTAACCAGAGCACGGCTCAGTGAGTTTCCACAGATGCACACACCTGTGGAGATGCAGCCCTCCGCACGGGCCGTCTGTCCCCACAGGTTTCTCTTGTCTCCTGTACCGTTTCGTGTACACGGAGTCACCCACCCTGCACACTGTGTCTGGCTTCTTCCGCTGGGCATGATGGTCTCGTGACGTCCGCGTTGCGGTGTCCATCGGTGGGGCAGGATTGCTGGGGGTGTATGCTGTGTGGATGGGCTTCACCCTATCGTCACCATTTACCCATCGGCGACATTTGGGACGATGGCATGCATGTACACAGTGTATACACAGAGATACGTAAGTTATTACATGTAAAATGTGAACGTACTTTGCGTATTAGAACACACAGGACATACAACGTACTCCGAACACTGAGGAGGAACAAAGCTGGAGGAACGACACCAGCTGGCCTCGCTATGAGGCTGCAGTGACGAGGCCAGTGTGGTGTCGGCAGAGCGTTCGGCTGGGACGGACTGGGGGGTGCAGGTACGTGCCCACGTCAATGCAGTCGCCTCGTCGCTGCACAGGAGCAAAGGCATCAGGGGAGAGCCTTCTCAACAGACGGTCCCGGAACAGCGGAGAGTTCCCTGCGAGAAAGGAGACTGGATACGGGCTCTTCACTTCTCACGATAATTCATTGAGAAGGTTTATAGACCAAAGTGTAAAATACGAAGCTGTACAACTTCCTGAAAAGACAGTAGAAAATCTGGCGATCTTGGGTTTTCAAAGATGACACCAGAAGTTTGACAGTCTCTTGTAGAACTAAAGTTATTCTAACCATGGAATCCGGTAATTGGACTTGTAGGTGTTTATCGAAATTAAAGTGAAAACTCGTGTCTACACAAAAACCTGCACGTGGATGTTGTACCAGCTTTATTCTAATTGTCCAAATGTGGAAGTGGCCAGCGTGCCCTCCAGTAGGTAAACGGATAAACAGAAACAGGTACATCCAGACGATGAAATGTTATTAAGCAGCAAAATGAAATGAGGTATGAAGCCATTGTCAGATAACAAAAATTGAAGTAAATTTAAAGATCAAGTTGGCTTTGTTCAGTGATTGATGGATGGGCGGTGTCCCATCCAGCAGTAGAAGGGACTCTGCCAGGCTTTTTAAAGACAGAAGGGTGGCGGTGAAGGAAGTCATTAACAGAGACCACATGGTTTGGGGCAGGGTCACCCTCCTGAGGGGGCAGAAGGGGGCTGCGGGCCAGCTAGTCCCATGTGGGCCGGTTAAAGGTTGCGCTCCTGGGACCGATACTACACTTTGTTTGGGTGGGGATTGAGTCGTGCTTTGCTGACATGGGGCTCAGCCCAAGTGACTTTGTTTTGGGCCTGCTGTCTCCTTTTTTAACACTGCAGAGACGTAGGTGAAACTCAGACGCGTCTTAAGTGAAAGAAGCTATGTGGAAAGGCCACGCACACTGCAACCGTGTGACTCTGGTAAAGGTGCAGTGGTGGTAAGGTCACTGGTTTCTAGGGCAGTGGGGGAGCCAGTGGTAGAGCGCTGGGGAGTGTGGGGAGTGTTTTGAGTGTTCTGTACGATAACTATGATGGTAGACCTGTGACTGTGCGTTGGTCAGTGTCCACAGGACTCAACAACACAGAGTAAACCTAATGTTCACAAGTGAAGGAAAGATAATTTCGGACGTCGGGGACCCAGGAAGGGATGCAGACTGTGGCCAGACTCTCGGGGTGTTACAAACGCGTGAAACCCCCTCGCTGAAGGGGCGGGAGTCCGTAAGACTCAAGGCAGGGCACCCGCCCGCGAGCGCCGGGCTCCAGTTGACTGAAGTCGTTCCCGGCGGGGTCAGGTGACCGGTTCTGATCCTGCGGCCCGCGTCCTGGAGTGGAACAACCGAGTACGTGGCCGGCGGCCGGTGGGAGCCCCGTGCGGTCTCACCGCTGAGTGGGAGGTTACAGGGGATCGAGGGGAGGACGGGCCCTGGGGTAACGGGTGGTGGTTGGAGACGTAGTAAGAACTCGTGTTTAGCTTAACGTAGGTACAGCTGGCTGCGCAGAGAAACATTTCTCATTTGTGTGTTTGCACGGTTTGTACGCACAGCTCTGACTATCGGCCGAGAGGCCCAGAAGCTATAATGCCCGAGTGGCAAGGAGCACGTCACCCCCCAGAACGTGGCTCCCAAGACCATCCTCCAGGGAAGGAGCCCAGAGAAATGGCTGGGCTCTGGGAAGGGGCTCCCAGAGAAATGGCTGAACCCAGGCCTGGGGCAGGAGATGCCAGGAAGGTCTGGGAGGGTCGTCTAGCGCCAGAAAGAAAGTGCTCAGAAAAAAGCACAACAGATGGGGTTATGTTAAAGCTCTGATACAGGAGACCATCGAAAGGGCTCCCAATGGTCAAAGTAGGTAAATGGATACAATTTGAGCAAAAAAAAAAAAAAAATCTATAAATTATTACCACATTATAATCCAAGGTATAAAATGCATATCCGTGAGTCCGTGCCAATATAAATGATAAAGAAGTGAGGGAGAAGAGACAAGTAGCCCGTGTAGATAAATTCCAGATAAACATAGGTGCTCCCCAGCCCTTGCGTGCAGGCTGTGTAGAGGGACCCCTCCCCCCAAGAGCAGAGCAGGGAGGGCACCTGACAGGTGTGTCCCAGCCAGGGGACGTCAGAGATCATGTCGGTGTGATGTGATCTTACTCCCAAAAACAAGATCGAAATCACAGAAAGCGGCAGATGGCATTCGCTAAGGGTCGTCCTCCAGAGCACCTGACCGGTCTTCAAACTGCAGGCCATCCAAAACAACGCCTGAGGCACTGTCACAGCCCAGGGGGGTTTTGACCCCGAATGTCACGGGGGTCCTGGTGGGGTCCTGGGCCAGGAAAGGGACTTTGGATGAAAAGTGAGAAAGTCTGAAAACAGTGGACTGTGGTTAATGTACCGGTGTGGATTCGTAAATTGTGACAGACGCCCCATCCTCACGTCGGGTGTTAACGCAGACCTGGGTGCAGGGAGTGGGGGGGATACTGTACATCCTTCACCTGACTCACGGATCTTGCCAAGTGACCCTAAACACTGCCTTAAGATGTACAACCGAGGTTGGAATTGAGAGTCTGACCTGGTGAGGGCAGGTGGGGCACAGGCGCCCTGAGACTTCACCTCCCTCGTTCTGTTCTGGTGGTGACTTCTCTGGGAGTCACCTGTGGCTCCAAAGCTATCTCTCGGTCGTGCCAGGAGGGGCCTCTCCTGGGGGTGGAGGGTGTCACACTGGGAGTGCTGCCTAGTGGGGGTCTGTGTGCCCCTCCAGGCAGCCCCTTGCAGACTTCCCGCCTCCCCACACCCTGCCCTGAGCAGTGGGCACCTCACGGGCCCTCTGTGTCAGCCCCTGTGATGGGGATGTGGGTCCCGCCCTGCTGAGCGCAGTGGCCAGTGTCCGTCTGTCCCTCCACACTTACTGTGGTCCGGAGGCCGGCAGGAGCAGGGAGCCTGTCCTACTCGGGACAGGACCACTCTGCACACCCACAGCAGCATGCTGCCCGGTGCGATCGGAACACACCCTGGCCACACGGGGGCGGGCAGGAGCGGAGGGGCTGGCAGGCGGTGTCCTGTGGGGCCCGGCCTCATGGGTGCCTGCCCTGGACCCTGGGCGCTCTTAGCAGGTGGGGGGGGGGGGGGCAGGTGCTTCCAGGCTGACGCCTCCGGCCTCCCGTGTGGTGTCGCATCGTGCGTGTTGGAGGGCAGCAGCCCAGCTGCAAACTGCGATGTGCGTCCCTGCCGGCAGTGGGGAGGGCAGGCGGCACTGCCCCCCTCAGACCCTGCGCTGGGCGGGCGGTGGCCATGTGAACGGAGCGTGAGCACCGCTGTCTGCGTGTCCTCCTTGCTCCTGTCCCCCCCCCCTCCCCGTGCAGGCACGTGTCTGTGTGTCTGTGCACGTGTGGTTGCAGCACGTCCGCTTGGTCCTGTTGTGAATTAGCCCCGTGGGGACTGCGTGGGGGGTGCTGCCCTTGCCTTGCGGGAGCAGAGAGCCTTCCGACCCTGGCATCCTTCTGTCTTCGGCGGGCCCTCGGTGCCCTGGGTGGTCACGTGTGGAATTTCAGGGGCTCTTTCAATGGGAAGCACACACACTAGTGGGCACCACTTTGCCACCTAGACGACGCACAGCCTCCACCAAGGGTCTCGTCCCAAGGGCGGGTCTGCCTCTGGCAGTTGGCCTGGGCGCCCCCCCCCCCCCCCCCCCCCCCCCGCGAGGCCCGGCCTCCCCTCCCTGGGGACAGGGGCTGTCGCTGCAGAGGGCATCCTGGGGTCCCTCCTACCCCCAACCTCCCGCCTGGGAGACACACACTGAGGGGCTGTTTGTTCTTTGTTTGCAGAGGTATTGTGGCCAGTATTTTGGTTTTCTTATGTTTTGGAGTCACACAAGCTAAAGACGGGCCATTTTCCAGACCTCATCCAGGTAACTCGCCCTTTCTCTTTCCGTGTGTGCCCATGTGACGGTTCTGTCCCGAGCAGTCGCTCCGTGTCTGTGCTGCTGGGTGTGAATGTCCTGTCCTCCTCTTCCCAGCCCCTCCCGCCAGCCAGGGCGCACTGTCACAGCTGAGGGCGAGGGCTGGGTTTCCTGCAGCCCCTTCTCCCGTCTCTCCGCTCCTCACCTTGTCCCGCAGCTGTCCTTACCCCCTGTGCGCCTTCCACCCACTGTGTCTCAGGGGGCCGCTTCTACAGACCTTGGTGCCCTAGGACTGGCCAGCGGGGTCGGCATGGGCTTCAGCTGGTGGCCCTGCCATTGGCCTGCTCACTGGGTGCCATCTGCAATGAGTTCTCCTGTCTCTAACCCCCAACCCCCAAGTTGAGGGAGTTCCAACAACCCCCTGGGCCTCGGAGCTGCAGAGCAATGCTCGAGCTGCCCCCTAGTCCTGCCCCCCTGCCCCGCCCCCCCCCTGCTGGCCCTGCCCCCTAGCCCTGCCCCTGCCCCCCCCACTGCTGGTCCTCTTCCCTAGCCCTGCCCCTGCCCCCCACCTCTGGTCCTGCCCCCTGCCCTGCCCCAGCCCCAGTGTGTCTAGGGCTCCAGCCTCATTGAGGGGCTGCCTCTAAGGGCAAGGCATGGTTGGTTTCCTGAAATGTTACAACTTAGTAACCTTTGTAATCTTAGAACCTTTGTTTCTTTTCTGTCTTAATAGGGGTGTGTATTCATTGTAGAATACTTGGAAAGTACAAAAAGTATTTTAAAATAGAAACAAAAGCCACTCACAGGAAGAAGCCACTGTTAAGGTTTAGTGTGTTTTTGCACATGGTACACACGTAGCATTTAAACATGGGATCCTACTCTGTGTGGTTTTATATCAGAGTTCCTCACTTCAGGGAAACACAAAGACCCCCTTACTAATTTTTTACTTGACAACTAGATATTTAATGGCTGCTCGTTTGGTGGTCATCTGAACGCACTCCGGTTTGTTTACCAGTCGTATCATTGCCTGTGTCCGATCATTCGTGTAGCACAAAGTCCTGGGAGGAGAAGCAGCAGCTTAAAGAGCGGGACTATTTTAGGCCGTGCTGGAGGCGACCGGACTGCCCTGGGGAAGGGGTCGGTGAGCGCTGTGGCTGTGAGCTAGTCCCCGGGTGCTCCGAGCGGTACGGGGGCACCTGCCTGGGGAACCTGCGCTGGCTGGTCTCACCGGCCACTCTGCCCCCCTCGATGCCTGGTTGGAACGCTGACACTGGCTGACACCGCCTGGTGCCTGCCGGAGGGGCAGTGGTGAGTGCACGCAGCTGCACGGCCTGGCCCCGCGGCTCCCCACCTGCTCAGTCTTCTGGGCCTCAGAAGGGTCTGAACTAGCCAGAGTGAGAGAACAATTTAAAACCCACCAAAAGTCATGACAAAAGTCCGGGTGCCTGTTGGATCGGCCGGGAAGAGTTCTGGAGAGTCAGCGGACGGAGGGGGGGGCAGAGCAGGTCGCTTGTGGGCGCTGGGCCCAGCCTGGGATCGGACAGCGGTGGGCAGCTGCTTGGCCTCTGGGCTCCTGGGAGGCCCTGCATCCCGTCCAATCTGGGGTGCCGGTCACCCGCCCCCATGTTGCGTGCTGGGCTCTGCTGCGCCTGCCTTTCGGTTTGGTTGCTGGGTGTGAGCGGCTTCCCTGCCGGTCTGTGATTTACCGAATGCAGAGGCCCGCTCTGGGGCACCTGCTCCCTCGTGGCGGGCAGGACGCCTCAAACTTGTCAAGTCAGAGCACATGGGAAGTGGTCCCCTCAATCCTGGGCAGCACGCCATGGGGACGGTGGGGAGGGTTTTCTGGCCCAGAAAAAAGGTGCTTTGTTGGGAAACTTGAATTGGCTACAGTTCCAGTTGAAACTGGCCCGTGAAAAAGGCACCCTTCTCTTCACGATTTCTGTTTTCATGCGTGGCTCCCTCTGGAAGCTGGAGTAAACAGAATATTGTGAGGGCTGCGGGGGCCGCTGGATTTGATGCGCAGGAAGAAAGTGGGTGTGCAGGTGGGGCGGGTGCTCGGGGAAACCAGGGGCGCACCCGCTGCGTGTTTGGGGGCGGGGCGGGCCCTGGGGGTTCTACAGGTGGAGGGGGATGGGCAGTGGGGCATGGCCAGCTGGAGGCCCTCTGATGGGGGAGGGGAGCAGACGAGCTCAGTGTCACAGGGCCCGTGAGGAAGGTGCCCTCGCATGGCTGTGGGGCGAGCGCTCCGGGGAAGCACCCTGAGTCGCTTTACCGCAGGCCCTTTTAGATCCTGCTGCAGCCTTGACCAGAGAACTTTCCAGGCTTTTCCCAGACTCCACGGCAGCAAGGCTAGTTTGTCACGTCCACTGTTTACCCCACGCCCGGAGGCACTTGAGCAAAGCGTCCTTCGGGCTTTGTGCTTCCTGCCTGCGTGAGCTGCAAGCGGAGGTTTCACAAGCCCGAGGGTGCTGGCTGGGCCCCGGAGCCCCACACAAGCGCCTCCTTACCAGCTGCCCTCCCTCCCCCTGCCGGCGGCTGGGATCCCCAGGGCCAGCGGGGCCAAGGTCTCTTCCACATTTGTAAGCACCACCGTTGTTATTCAAGGAAAATCGTTTTTAAAACTAAGCTGGTGGTGTTTCTTTAAGCAGACACAAGCAACGGGAAAGTAGATAGTTTAGGCCGGTATTAAACAGGATTGTCAGGATTGTTGGAAGGTGAAAGTTGTCATTTGTGGTTTTTTTAATTTATTTTGAGAGGGCGTGCACGTGAGTGGGGGGCGGGGCAGAGGGAGAGAATCCCAAGCCGACTCCAGGCTGCCGGCGCAGAGCCCCCTGTGGGGCTTGGTCTCATGGACCCTGAGGTCGCGACCTGAGCCGAAGCCAAGAGCCACGTGCTCCCCGTCATTTGTCTCAGACGATGGTTTTAGATGCTTCCTCTGCTGCTCTTTCCTCCCCTGGTGAAAATCTGAGCCTCCCCTTTCAAGGGATGAAAACCAGGTGGCCGATAAAAGGAATTTGGGGGACAGGTGGTTTTTTTCTCTGCTTTATTAAGATTTCATTGGCCCAGAACAACGTGTGGGTTTAAGGTAGACCAGGTGATTGACAGCCCCCCGTCACCCCCGCAGAATTAGTTTCTTTTTTGTGGTGAGAACACTGAAGATCGCCCTCAGCAGCTGTGAAGTGTGTATTCCGGGGACCCGCGGTGCGGGTGGAGATGGGAGTCTCCTGAAGGTTCGACAGAAGCAGGGTCGGTCTAGCCTCCGGCTTGGCATTGGAGACCGTTGTCAGTGCAACTCACCGCGTTAGCGCTGAAGGAAAACGAAGTCTCCTACGCATTCGTGGTGAAAACTTAGCATGCTGGGATTCATAGGTTTTCTTAACTCGCCAAAAGGCATCCGGCAGAAACCCACTGCAGGTTTCCTCAGCGGTAAAGGTCAGAGGTCTCACCGGTACACACGCGCAAGGGCGCTGGCTGCCCCCGCTTCTGGCCCCGGGGGGGGGGGGGGGGGGAAGCTGGGAGCACTGGCCGGAGGCATCGGGGCCGGAGGCATGGGCATAGCCCAAGCTCGCTTCCGAGTGAGGCCTCGCGCAGGCGTGCTGCCGGCCAGCGGCGGGGCTGGCGCCCCTGACGCTCGTGTTCTGTGTCTCTGTAGCTTACTGGAGGTTCTGGCTCTGCGTCAGCGTGGTCTATGAGCTGTTCCTCATCTTCATACTCTTCCAGGTGAGCGGGTTTTCTTGGATAATCTGGGGGTGTGGGCGGTGCCGCGGCCCCGGTAAGCGAAGGGTGTCCGAGCGGGCTTTGCCCACCAGCCCCTCGGGAGCTTTGGCAGGAAGCGAGGCTGTGAGGGGGGCCCTCCAGAAGGGTCCGCTTTGGGAAGGCTGCGGGCACCGCGTCTCAGCAGGGTCTCTGCCCTGAGCCGCGTGTGGGCCCTGCCCAGACGGCCCCCGCTGGCGAGCGGGGACGGGGCCCAGTGGGACGGTCTGCTCGGGTGGGACGCCTGCCTGTCCCCTGAGCAGCAGGGTCCCACCCCTGGGGAGGGCGGCACCCCCACTAGCTGGTCCTGGGGTTTAGTCCTCGGGGCTTCTCCCTCCGAGTGCACCTTGTGCAGCAGGATGGTCCGGAGGGAGGCCGGAACGTTCTCCGTAGTAAACCGTGGCTCCCCACTTGCTGGCACTGGTGTCTCTTTACTAAAGCTTTTCCTTCTGCTCAACCCCACGTGCACCTAGACGGTGACCTTCAGTTTACAAAGTACTTTCTTATTCACAAGCTCACAGCTCCCGTCAGTTCTGTCTCTCGTGGTTTATCGCCACGTGGTGAGATTCACTCTTAGCGCGGTGTATGGTTCTGAGTGTTGACAGCTGTATGTGTAAACCCATGTCTAGGACACAACAGTGGCTCGTGTCCCCCAGAGCGCCGACCTGCTCTCCCTCCACCACCAAGTCCTGCCCTGTGGGAACCCCCTGGGGGCGCGCTCGCTTGTGCCTCCTGGGCCCTTGGAGGGCGTCGGGGTCATCGGGGTCGTGGGGGTCGTGGGCCATCTCCTGCTGGGCGGGGCGGCCTTGACCTCGAGCGGGAGCCGTTTCCTGAGCGGGGCTGCTGGTGACAGGCCCGCGGGCACCCGAGCACGTGTTAGGTCTGCTCGCACTGCTTCCCGGCACGACTGGCCAGTGGCTCCCTCCAGGAGAGAGCTCCTGCCACCAGACCCTGGGCGGCACCCGCGCTTGTCGGGACCCTTACCGTGGCCGCCTCTCCTGGCCTTGTTTGCGTTTCTGGGTCAGCCAGGTGTCCTCCGTGGTGCGGTGCTCGCGCCGCGGGACCGTCCTGCTCGGGGTCTGCAGCCTGCACCTGGCACAGCTGTGCCCGAACGTCTGGGTTCCTGCTCTCTGGATACAGCAGTGCCCGGCCTCCGATCCTGTGGCCGATGTCACGGTCTGAGGGTCACTTCCACAGACCCCAAGCTGGGGACAGGTCGAGTTGCAGGACAAGGCAGTGCGTCTGTCTGGCACAGATGTGATGCGGGTCTGAGGCCAGAAGACGTCCGTCACCCGACCTCATCCTCTGCCCTGCTTCGTCCCTTGTCTGGTACTTGGGGCAGGAGTGAGGGGATGGTGTCCTGACCGCAGGCCCCCCGGGGCCACTCCCTGTGGGCTGGTGGCCACAGGGGGCCCGAGGGAGGGGTGAGGCTGTGTCTGCTGCAGGCAGCCTTCCGTCTGTCGACCCCAGAAGTCTCCTTAGCGCTAAGGCCAGAAAGGGCGGTTTGCTGCTGTTGGTATCCGTGTCTGGGAAGGCTGACCTGATGTCGTGTTTCTTCTGGGAGGGCCTGTGGAGAGGGGCAGTAGCAAGAGCGGTGACCTGTGACCCCACCTGTGTCCCCACCCACACAGCCTCCACGTGGGGAGCGTGGCGCATCTCCTTGGACTCGGGGCCTCCCCACCCCCACCACGTCTGCCCGTCCCTGCACTGCAGGGTGTTTGTCCCTACTAGGCAGAGGCGTCATCCACACACCCCAGGCCACACGCACGCTTTCGGGACTTTAGCCGAGCTCTCCCGTCGCCACCAGCAGCATGTGGCCTCACTGACCAGGGCGCTGGCCTTGCAGACTGTCCAGGACGGCCGCCAGTTTCTGAAGTATGTGGACCCCAAGCTGGGAGTCCCACTGCCGGAGAGGGACTACGGGGGAAACTGCCTCATCTACGACGCAGACAACGAGAGTGACCCCTTCCACAACGTCTGGGTACAGGCGGGCCCTAGGAGCTCCGTGCTCGGGGTGGGGCCAGGAGTCACGTGCTTAATCAGCTCCCCAGGTGCTGACCTGTCCTGCATGTTTCTGGAACCCCGGTCGTTCTGCAGATCAGACAGGGTGGGGTTGGCGTGGGCCCTGCCAGGCGCTGACCTCCCTCCTGCCTGACCCAGGGCTCCCTTCAGCTTAGCCCACTTGGCGAAGGGTCCGTGCAGCCCCCTTGTGGGGCAGGTCCCTGCCTCTCAGCCTGGAGACCTGCTCTCCTCTGTGGTCAGGGCGTGCTGTCCGCCTGCGTGCGGGATCCCAGCTTTGTCCCTGGGATCCAGTCAGCACAGCTCAGAGAGGCAGGAACCGGGCCCAGGTGCTCATGGAGAAGGAGGGACCAGTGGCTTTGGGCCGCACACGAGGCCAGTGTCCTGTCCCCATAGGACAAGCTGGACGGCTTTGTGCCTGCGCACTTTCTTGGCTGGTACCTGAAGGTAAGGTGACCTCGTCGTCAGAAGGACACCCTCGTTTTCAGGTCTGCCTTGTGCTCTGAAGCCACTTCCCAGCCACAGGCTGATGTTCAGAGTGGTTGACCGTGGTGGGCGAGGGTCTGGGGGCCATGGCTCAGGCCAGGCAGCTGTCCAGAGAGTTGACACAACTGCTTGGGCACCCTGGGTCCTGCCCCGACCCGCACTTGTCCTTGGTGTCGTGGCCTCCAACTAGTGCCTCGCCCCGCTCCTGAGGGGGTCAGGGGTGTCGCCCTGGAGCGGCTGACGCTCTGCCGCGGCCTGCAGACCCTGATGATTCGTGACTGGTGGATGTGCACGATCGTGAGTGTGATGTTCGAGTTCCTCGAGTACAGCCTAGAGCACCAGCTGCCCAACTTCAGCGAGTGCTGGTGGGATCACGTAAGTGCCAGCATCTGCCCTGGGGGGTCGAGGGCAGGATGGGACTGGGGACCACAGGTGCCCACCACCTCCCTGGCTCCTGCCCCCAGTGGATCATGGATGTGCTCGTTTGCAATGGGCTGGGCATCTACTGCGGCATGAAGACTCTTGAGTGGCTGTCTCTGAAGACGTACAAGTGGCAGGGCCTCTGGAACATTCCGACCTACAAGTACGGCTCTCGAGCTGCCCTGGTCCATGGGGGGAGGGATGTCAGCCCGACCCCAGCCTGTCTAATCAGGTCCTCCTCATCCCCTGCCAGCATTTTTCAGAGGCTCTCCAGGAGCTGCCCCCGTTAGGTGACCCGGGAGGGCGCTGGGGAGTGGGGTGTCCCGCCCATCACGGGCCCCCGGCACGGCTGCCGGGTGGAGCAGAGGGGCCCCGGGCTGACGGGCACCTGTGCTCCCAGGGGCAAGATGAAGAGAATCGCCTTCCAGTTCACGCCCTACAGCTGGGTCCGCTTCGAGTGGAAGCCCGCCTCCAGCCTGCGCCGCTGGCTGGCCGTGTGCGGCATCATCCTGGTGGTAAGGCTGGCTAGTCTCATGTGCGCGCCTGCTGGGCAGCCCGGCTCGCCACCCACCCTCCTCTGTCCCCCAGTTTCTGTTGGCAGAGCTGAACACGTTCTACCTGAAGTTCGTGCTGTGGATGCCCCCCGAGCACTACCTGGTCCTCCTGCGGCTGGTCTTCTTTGTGAACGTGGGCGGCGTGGCCATGCGGGAGATCTACGACTTCATGGATGACCCGTGAGAGCCGGGGGGGGCGGGCCTGGGCACACTGGGCGTCGCTGCCCCTGGGGCACAGCCGCAGCGCCCTCAGCCGAGTGCCCTCCCCCGCAGGAAGCTCCACAAGAAGCTGGGCCAGCAGGCCTGGCTGGTGGCGGCCATCACGGTCACAGAGCTGCTCATCGTGGTGAAGTACGACCCACATACGCTCACGCTGTCGCTGCCCTTCTACATCTCCCAGTGCTGGACGCTCGGCTCTGTGCTCGTGCTCACCTGGACCATCTGGCGCTTCTTCTTGCGGTGAGTGCCGTGCTCCCGGTGGCCTCGACACCAGCTCGGGGGCCGTGTTCGGCTGGTGTCTGCGTCCCGCGGCCCCTGCCTGTAGCTGGGTGGGGGCGTCCCTGTGAGGGGACTGCCAGGGGCCGGCCGGTGGTGACTCGGCCCCCACCGTCCCCAGGGACATCACCCTGAGGTACAAGGAGACTCGACGGCAGAAGCAGCAGAGCCGGGGGGACCAGGGCAGAGCCGGGGGCGACATGGATGGACACCTGCCTGGGCCGGAAGACCCCCCAGGGCCTGCAGAGCCTGAGAGGGAGGGGGTGCCAGCCCCAAACTGATGCACCTCACGACTGCCCAGAGCCCGGGCCTGCTGGAACCTTCCGACAGGCCTCAGCCCTTGTGGTTTTATTTTCCCTTTCTCCCATGCACATAGCTGGGCTCTGTGGGATGCAGGTGGCCCCTGACCCAGGCGTGCGTGTGCGTGTGCGTGTGTGTGTGCGTGCGCGCGCGCGCGCCCGTGCACATGTGCTCCTGGGGCTCCTCTCAGCCTGACCCGTGTGGCTGGGCTTGCTGCGGGCAGCTGGTCCCCTCCCCTTTCTGCACAGTCAGCCCGCCGGCCTCTGGGCCACAGCGAGCCCTCAGCACCCAGACGGACGGCTCAGGCCCAGCAGAGGCATCACGGTGCCTTCCTCTGCTCCCTGGGCCCCCAGCCACTCTGAAGCCCTGACTGCACCTCACTGGACCCCCATTAGCCCCTCGACGGCACATGTGAAGGATGACCATCCAGTGATACCCTGAGACAGCTGAGAAGGGGCAGGTCTAAGCAGGCAGCCCTGAGCCACTTCCTGGGGAGGCTTCATCTGACCCAGCAAACCTGGGGGTGTGAACGGGGCCGGAGGTCACCGGATTGGCTCCTTGAGGGACGTGGAGTCAGAAACTCAAAGGCCCTGGGCCTGAGGTTGGGAGGAGGGGCAGAGGGTCTTCGAGAGCTAACAGAACAAGTAAAGCAGGTCCTTACCAGCTCCCGGCCCTGTGGGCCCTGTGCATCGTGTGCCCAGTGCTGGTGCTGCCCAGAGGGCTGGGGGGGGCGGGGGCAGGCGTGCAGATGGGCCGCCCCGGAGCTGCTTCCAGTGGGGGTGATGGGCCGCTGCACGAACCCAGCGGGGGAGCCCTAACAGAAGCGTTACACTTGCGACACGGACACCGTGCCTGGTGGAGACCCCACAAGAAGGACAAGCACGCCTCCTGCCAAAAAAAGTGCTTTAATAAAAGCGTCTGAAACTTTCCCACAGAAGTCCATCGATTTGAACACTTCTCTTCACTCTCAGCCAGGAGGTCCGGAGGGGGAGGGGCAGGAGGCCTCTCAGGAGATAATCCGCAGGCCTGGCTTGCGTTCTCCCAGGGCCTGGAGGAGGTCCTCGGTCTGCTGCGTCCAGTAGATGTCGTACAGGCTGCGTGCGCGGGGAGGCGGCGGGGTCACGGCCTCGCGGGCCATCCCCCAGCTCCCGCCCCCCTCCCGCGTCCCCCCACCACGCCCCACTCACACCAGCTGCTCCAGCGCACAGCCAGGCCGCTCCAGGCTCTCCATCAGCCGAAGGATGCCCCGGTCATCCATGCAGTTGTTGCTGAGGTCCAGCTCCCGCAGGCTGCGGTTGACCACCAGGAGCGAGGCCAGGCTGTTACAGCCGCCGTTGGCCACGTCGCAGTCCCCCAGCCTGGGCAGACAGCAGGGCACGGGTCACGACGAGAGGATCCGCCACAGAACAGGGTGCTGGCAGGGCTGTCCCCGCACCGCGATATTCATGGAGCCCTGAGGCACGTGTGCGTGCACACCGTGCGCCGAGACCTCAGGGTCGTAGCCGTTCCCCAGACCTCGGACTCGGGAGCACGTCTGTCTCTGGCCCAGTGGCCAGCCCCAGGCAGACACCCCAACCAGAGAGGGAAAGAAGGTGCACGCGGCTGCCCTCCAGGCTGAGCGGTCAGACGGACCCGAGGCTGGCACACCCTGGCCACAACCTCCCCGGGGCCAACTCGGGTCACCAGAGGGCCTCCTACAGCTGCTTGCTTGCTCACCGCCAGGTGCTGGAGCCTGGCTGGGCTGCCAAGGAGGCACCCAGAGGCCAAAGGTGGGAGGGAGGAGGGTGGCCGGAGGCACAAAGTACACAGAGGCTTCCAGCCTCCAGAGCAAGGACACCTAGGTGGGGGGGTGGAGCTGTGGACCCAAGCCACGCCCCCTGCCCCACCTGCCCCCAGAGCACCCCAAGGAGCTGGCAGCAGACCAGGCCCTCTGGATAGAAAAGCAGGGGACCCTGTCGGGCTCAGCCTGCAGGGCCAGCTGTCCAGGGCTTCTTCAGCCACACCCTTCACCTGTGTCCCGCCCAGCATGGCCAGGCATCCCCAGAAGCCACAGTGAGAAGCAGAGATCCAGAGGCCGCCAACAAAGCCAAAACCTGCGACACCAGAAGCAAACGGCTGACGGGCCAAAAGAGAGAACAGAAACAACGGGGTGTCGGGCTACAGGGCGGTCGGTGAGACCCAGCAGTGGGTTCCTGAGAGCTCCAGGAAGGAAGAAACAAGATCGGGAAAATCCTCAAAGGCTCGACACTGGAGCACGAGCAGGCGTCCAGCACAACAAAGGAACCAGGACCCCGGAACACAGCCGTGCAGGGCAGGGGCCAGGGGTCCCAGCGCACAAAGCAGGTGCTGCCAGGCCTTTGGGAGCCCGCGGGTTCCGGGAGTTGCCAGACGTGGCCGTCAGGAGTAGGGAGGGGCCCCAGGGGGATGCGCGGGACCCCGGACTTGGACCCATCAGACTGAGACGTGCCAGGCACGCCCGTGCTCGCTCACCAGAGCACCCGCAGCGTGGCGCTAGGCTGGCTCAGGCCCTGGCACAGCTCCTGGACGCCGGAGTCGCCCAGCTTGTTGTCACTCATCTGCAGCTCCACGAGGTGCTTGTTGTGGGTCAGCATCGCGCTGACGTGGGGGCAGCACGCGGCCGTGAGGCCACAGGACTTCACCCTGGGAGAGAAATCGCACTAGGGCCTGGCCACGCCCACACCTCCGGGGTGCGGAGGCCCCGAGCCCCTCAACGCCCGCCCTCCAGGGACACACGGCACCCCCTCCCGCACGCCTCCCCCCGCTGCAGGCACAGAAGCTGACCTGGGGCCTGGGCCCCGGGGCACCAGCACCACCGTCATCCCTGAGGTGTCCCCAGGCGCCACGCTCCTCACAGGCCCACCGTCCCCCGGCTGCCATCGGGCTGCGCTCACCACAGGGACTGCAGCTGGCATCCAGGCTCCAGCAGGCTCTCGCACAGCAGCCGGGCGCCCTCGTCCCCCAGCGCATTGCCTGCCAGGCTCAGCTCCTTCAGGCTCTCCTTGGCCCTGAGCACTTGGCACAGGTCTCTGCAGCCCGTGGTGGTGATGTCACAGTCCCAGAGCCTGCAGAGCCGGGGCCGCATCACTGCAGGGCCCCCAGGGGACACACAGCCAATCTTCTCAGATACTCCCCACCTGCCCGCTGGGGCCACGGCTCTCTGAGGAAGCAGGGCGGGCGCAAACTCACCACAGGACCCTGAGCCGGGAGCTGGGGTGCAGCAGCGCGGGGCACAGTGTGGCGATGCCCTGGTCACCCAGCTTGTTGTCACCCAGGTCCAGCTCCTGCAGCGAGGCCTTGGAGGCCACGACACCGCACAGGTCCTTACAGCTGGCCGGCGTGAGGCCGCAGTTCTCCAGTCTGGGGGCACAGGGGGGCCGGCAGAACTGGGAAGCCCCCGTGGTCCCGTCCCCCCGCCAGACCCCACACTTACTTGAGCGTCTCCAGCTGGCAGGCAGAGTCCACCAGGCCCCGACACAGCACCTGCACGCCAGCCTCGCCGATGTCGTTGTTGCTCACCACAAGCTCCTTGACGTGCCTCCAGGCCCTGAGCACTGCGGCCAGGGGCTCACAGCTGGCGGCCGTCAGGTTGCAGTACTCCAGCCTGGGGACAGGTGGGTGTTGGGAACTCTGGCCAAGGGAGCTCGGTCCGGGTCTCCTCTCCCGCCCCGGGCTGCAGGGCGCATGAGACTAGAGGGCTGCTGGGCTAAGGGGCCATCTCCTTGAACGGTGGGCGCTCAGGGCCGCTTGGAAGCCGGCCGCCAACCACGAGCCCCACCCTGAGCTTGGGGGTCACTGGACCCGGGAGAAAGATGCCAGTCTCCCGATCTGGGTCTGCCTGTCTTCCTCCATCGCTGAGCCCATCAGCACACTTCTGGTGGCCAGGCCGCCCCACACGTGATGTGGGGCTACAGGCCACCTTTTAGCTTTTGGACCACAGCCCCAGCATCACACACAAGGACCATCGGCAGGTCCCCCAGAGCTCCCTCTTCAAAGCTCCCTGCGGCCAACATGCTGAGGCAAGGGCTTGCCCAGGGCAGTCCTCAGCCAAAACCACAGTGACCCGGAAGTGTAGGGCTGGGGGCGGCCTGGGTGGCAGGCCCCACACTCACTGAAGCTTCTCCAGGTGGCACTGGGGGTCCAGGAGTCCTTTGCAGAGCAGCTGCAGGCCCGCGTCCCCCAGCGGGTTGTCGCTGAGCTGCAGCTCGCGCAGGGTAGGCAGGGAGCGCAGCGCGTCGGGCAGGACCTCGCAGCCGGTGTTCGTCAGGCAGCAGTTCCGGAGGCTGGAGCACACCCAGCCAGCCATCAGCAGGGTCCCCGCCAGCCAGGCCATGGCCCCCAGGGAAAGTGCCCCTCTGTCCTCAGGAGCCGGGGTGAAGCAGACACAGCACCAGCACCTCTCCCCCACCCCGGCCCCCTCGCCTGGGAGAGCCCTGGGCCTGGCCTTGCAAGAGGGCCGCCACCTCCTCTGGGGTCTCCAGGCAAAGGAATAGAGGGCAGGAGGGGATGCACCTCGGGGCCTAGAGGACACTGGGTCGCGAGCCCAGGAACAGCAGGCAGGGCCGTGGCGTGAACAGACCCCACAGGGGGACAGGGGCCCGAGACAAGGCGGGAGGAGCCCCCACCCTCCAGGATCTGCTGCTGCCTCCCGCCCCCCTTCCCCAGGCTGACCCAGTAGGTCCACACCTGAGCTCGGGGTGGGGCAAGCACCTGGGCCGTGTGGATCATACAGGCTCACCTGAGCTTCTGGATCCTGCAGCTGGGGCTCTGCAGGCCCTGGAGCACCAGCCGCACCCCGGCATCGTGCAGCTCATTCGTGCAAAGGCTCAGCTCGGTCAGCGAGGGGTTGGCCTGGAGGGCAGAGCAGATGTCCTTGCACTGCACCTCCGTGAGGCCACAGTCATCCAGCCTGTGGACGGGAGCGTACGGGTCACCTCACGAAGCTTCCGCCGAAGACACCAGCACGTACACAGGTGACGTCTGGGCCCCCACACCCTCCACGCCGCACCGCGGGGGCAGAGTCGGCACGTGAGAGCTCTCGTCTGCCTCCCGGGAAACACCAGACCGGCACCAGGCGGCAGCTCTGAGAAGTGCCACAGAAAGGGCACAGCACCTCGGAGGGGCCGGCCAACCGGAGGGGCTCGCCAGGACGGGCACGAACGGCAGGGGCCACCCTGACCAGTGAGAACTGAACGCTGGTGGGAGGAAAACCAGCTGTCGCTCACAGGAGAATGACAGCTGATAAATGTGAACGGAATGAGGGGATTAAAAATCCCCATTAGACAAAGGCCCAGTAATAACTGTTCTGGCAAGATCCACCGACGGATGACAAAATCAGGAGGCGAAAGTCTGAGCAGAAGCAGGATGTTAGCAGTCTCTGCGTATCTCACCCAAGATATTTACCAATTACAAAGAGGAAACAGGAACTCTGTAGTGGGGACAGCTGGCAGACGCCGCCCTCACAGGTGGCCACGGTGACCAGAGGTGGCCGTTGGGTGCCATGGCGGTCGGTAGGATACAACATACCCCGCAGACACAACAGCATTTCTGCATATTCTCGTGAAAAGCTTGTGACTCAGCCCTGACGGGAAGTCAGAAAGACTTCCCAGAGCCTGAGCAGGCTCAAGAGTCGGGTGGCCGAGGACAAGAAGGGACAGAGGGACCATGTAAAGTGTGCACTGTGCATCAGAAGCCCCGCCCACTGTGGTGCTGGGGAAGGCAGCAGAGCGGCCGGCCGGGGGTGGGGGCCCGCCTGCCGCCTCCGTGTGCACCTACCTGACCACCTGGTACTGCTGGATCAGAGGCAGGAGCTCCGTCCACCGGGCGTCACTCAGCTGCTGACACTGGATGTCGAGATTCATGGTTCGAGGTGAAGTGTCTTCTAGACAGAAGGTGGACGGAGAACACTGTAGCCAGACTCCCTCAACGCCTGATGGGCCAGGGACCCCGCAGAGGGAAAAAA
Source organism: Panthera uncia (assembly GCF_023721935.1). Classification (NCBI taxonomy): domain Eukaryota; kingdom Metazoa; phylum Chordata; class Mammalia; order Carnivora; family Felidae; genus Panthera; species Panthera uncia. Next base: position 54,783 of record NW_026059502.1, read on the forward strand.
GCCCTAATAGGACCCCCAAGTGGGGGCCGATGGTTCAGAAGCCACGGCCCCTCCCTTGGCCAGTGAGCACCAGCTTTGTTTCCTTTCTTCAGCACCCTTATACACCACAGCCTCCAGGAGCAAGATCGGGGGTGGGCGGGGGGAGGCTGCACCTGCTGGGCTCCCCTGACAAAGGCCACCGCAGAGCTTGGGGACAATGCTGTGGGCCTCACCTCTCAGCCTCCCACGCTCCGCCTTTATGGGCCCCTCCTGCCCAGCCGGGCCAGGACCTGCGCTGGCCATCGGCAGCCCCTGCTTCTCACTTGCCTGGGTGACGCCACAGTTTAAGGACCCCAGCAGGTGGAGTACAGGGACCAGCGATCCGTGCAGTGCCATGGACACTCTGCCTGCCAGCTCAGCCAGCTTCTCCCCTCTTAGAACCAGAGGGCTGCACTGGCTGGGCAGGCAGTGCCACAGCCCCACCTGGCTAGAGGAGGCTAGAGAAGCCCCACCCTGGCATTCCAGGACCCTGGGCCTGAGCTGCCTGTGCTCAGCTAACAGTTCTCCGAGGGGTATCAGCCCCAGATGCCCTGGAAAGGGCTGAGTAGGTGGGGGGGTGGGACCCCAGGCCCACTGGCCCGCACTCTGGGTGGTGCAC
>NW_026059503.1:0-55412 GCF_023721935.1 Panthera uncia
CCTTGCTTCTGACTGGGTGGGGGTGGGGGACCTGCCCACATCCAGACACATCCCTCCACACGCACTCGCACACACACACAAGCAGCCCGGCCATCCCAGGCGCAGACAGGTGCTTGACAAGACCTGTTAGGAGTGGCCTGTTTCTCCCCATTGAAACCGTGCACATAGGATTACTTTGTGCTTAAAATCACCTCCTTTCCCTTACATGATAAAAAAAATACAAACTGCATTAAACCAAAAATCAGGTTCCTGGCCAACGGTCAGGAAGACAGAGTCTCACTTCTAGGGGGCTGGACCACTGCATACTGAGACCCCCATACTGTCTCTCCCCCACTGAGCTCCCAGCAACACTGACAAGCTTCCTTCTGCCACCAGGCAGGATGCAGGGACTGACAGAGCAAAAGCCCCTCGCGGGAGAGATGTGGCCCAGAGCAAAGCCACTGGCACGCGCCTTTCTCACTGATGGACGGCGGCCAAGAACATCTAAGGAGGACATCTAAGGAGACCGCTAACATCCAAATCGGAGACCATTAGGGAAAGAGTAAAAGAAACGTGGAAAGCATAGAAGGAATCGCAGAGCAGAAGGGGAAAAAAGAGGAAGCTCCTCAGACAAGAAAAGCCATGGGGTCAGGGGGCATGAGAAGGAGGCTGTGAAGGAACTGTCCAAAGGAGGGCCCTGAGGGGAAGTGCGTGTACAGAAGTAAAACATTCAATCAAAGGGTTGGGAAACAGTGCCGAGAAGAACTCCCAGAAGCTGGAGCAAAAACGGGAGGAAAAAAAGCAAAAGCAATTAGGCGGTCCATTCAGAAGGTCCCATTTCCAAACAAAAGGAATGGCGTCTGTGTCCAAAGACACAAGATGCATGAAAGCCACTCGCGACTGAAGGACCCGAGGCTCCGGGCCCTGCAAGTGCCTGGTCATTTCTGTCCACTTGACTGAGGTCGATTCTACAGGCCAAGCCTGCTGTGGTTGCCCACTCGGCAAAGACTCCTCAGGGAGCTGCGGTCCCGTAAGAGAGACTGCAAGCAAAGAGAGCGTGGGGCCAGAGGGAAAGTGGGGAATGTGGGGGGACCAGGGCTCTGGGCGCAGGAGGGACGGCGTGGACAAGCGGGCGGTAAGGCCGGCGTGCCGCCGGGGCATCTGAGGGGGAACGAGAGGCAGCCGGACCCGTGAGTCTGGACTTCAGGGAGAGCTCTGTGCTGGAGACAGGAACGTGGGCCTCACTGATGTGTCTAGATGACGTCAGGTCATGAGGACAGATACCGGGGCGTTGGCATGTTTAGAGGTCGGGAGAAGAGGAGAAGTGGGCATCCAGGGAAGGGCCGGCAGGCCTGGGGAGGGGAGAGGCAGGAGCAGGGAGGCCCAGACATCGGGCGCACTGCTGAGAGCACTCCTGGAAAGGAATAGGGCAGGATACTTGTGTGGAGGTGGAGATGATCCTGGACAGAGATCGCCGTGGACGAGGCAGAGGAGAGAGGCGAACCGCTCAAGCCCGTCCAGTGAAAACACCCACCAAGACAGTCTGCTGAGAGATTTCAGAAGCCAGCGTAGCCGAGGTTAGAGCAGGGAGAGGTCTGCCTCCAGCAGCAGGGGCCTCCGATTTCCTACGGACCCTTCCTCAGGAAGCCTGGGAAACCTGGGGTCCCACACGGCAGACCACAAGGGGCTCCTGGACCCAGCGTGAGCACACAAGGCCGCAAGGGGCGGGGCAGGCCCCTACGCGGAGGCATGTCCAGGGACGGCTCAGGTCTAGGCACCGCCTGATGTCTTTGAACGTACTTGGAGAACTCGGCGTGGTTTGGGTTGGTTTTGTAAGTTCTGCTGGAGTCTGGAACTAACTGGCAATATGTTTGTGTCTTGTGCTATTTAAACACACAGAACAGGTGAAGCAATTATTTTTTTCAGGAGAGACCAAAAAGTGTATGTTGGTTGAACCGAAAACATGTCCATTTTGCCAGAAGGAGAGGGAATGGGGGCTGCATGTGTGTTACACGGGATGCAGCTTTATGAAGCTCAAACATTGGAGATGAGCCAAACGTCCACCGGCTGAACTGAGAAAACAAATTCCAGCACGTTCCACAAAATAGCGCTCATAGCGTGGTTTTAAAAATGAGGCCTCAGCATCCATGCGGATGTGGGAGGTGCCCATGGTAAGTTTTCAGCGTAAAGAGAAGATAGGATTATTTACAGGAGAGAGCAGTGTATGTCAACAGGTGTATATGCGTGGGTACTTCAATGTGTAAAAAGCTCTGGAAAGACCCACCGAACGGTTACAGGGTCACCTCGAGGGCAGGGAGCAGAGAGCCGGGGGTTCACCGTGGGCTCTTGTACGTGTTTTCGCATTGGGCTCCAACTGCTCTGAGCACAAACTGTTTTAAAAATTAAGATGAGCAGGTATTTCCTTTAAAGGGGAAAGAGTTGAAGGCCGGCGGTGGGAGGGGCCGCCCCTACCTGCCCAGGATGAAGGCGATGTAGACGAGGGAGGAGAAGTGGGCAAAGAACTGCAGAGTGAAGAACTTGACGGTGAACTTGCTCTCCCGCTCTGAGAACGTCCTGGGCTTCTCTAGAATGAGACGGAGGCTGTCCCTCTCCCGTCCCCAACCTGTCCCTCTCCCGACAACTCAGAGACACCGCCAGCCCTCACCTGTCTGCCAGCTGTGAGAGGCGGCGGAGACACAGAGGATCCAGGGACCCAGGCTCCCAGCCCTGAAGGGTCCTGTCCCTCCCCCGCGCACCCCTCCCCCCAAGGCCAGAGAGGCGCCGGACGCCTCCTCTCTCACCAAAGTCACAGAGCTTGAGGGCCACACGCTTGTTGACCTGCAGGATGGGAGACCAGACGGCTCACTTGGGGCCTCGGTGGAGACCCCCACCCCGCCCTCCCTCTGTCCGCCCCCCCTCCAGCCACCTTGGTCATGATGAGGATGGCCACGTAGTGGACCAGGGCCCCGGTCACCACCACAGCCGTGGTCACCTGCTCTTCCTGGAAGAGCAGGGCGGAGTTGAAGAGGGCGGCGGCCAGGACGCGGTAGACCACCAGGACGTGGGCCATGCCGATCATGAGGCAGATCTGCGGGGAGGGTCCTCAGGAGGGCTGTCGCCGGCCCAGGTCTCCAGCCCCCCGGCAGGCCCCCCAGGAGTACCATCAAGAGACACAGAGTGAGGATGGCCATGCTTCTCAGGTAGGAGTGCTGGTGTGGCCGGAGCTTGTAATCAGGGCAGTTAATGAGCTCAAGTGCCATTTCCTCCTGTGGAGGGAACGCAACACTCAGTCGGGGGACGGCCTGCCACACAGGGACACCCGCGTCCCACGCGCTGTGGGGGCCGCACGGGGCGCTGGAAAGAGCCCTGCACGGCCGGCCGCTCACCTGGTCCTCGTCCCACCCATACAGGTCCCAGTGCAGGACCACTCGGGCTCGTTGCCGCTTCCAGATCTCCAGGAACACCGTGGCTGAGTGGGGGGGGGAAGGGGGGGGAGGGGGGGGGGGGGGGCGGGGGGCGGGGAGTGGCCCCGGGGCTCAGGCCGCCCCCCCCACCTCCCTCCCAGCGCCCCAGCGACTCACCCCACAGAGCCATGAAGATGGCAAAGAGCACGGTGCCCTCGTTGTCGAAGAGGTGAGTGAGCTGGGGAGAGCGGCAGCCAGGCTGGGGACAGCCTTCTGTGGCCTGCCGCCCCCCACCCCACGGCCCTGCAGGGGCAGACCCTCCGCCCTGCTCGTGGGAGAGGATGGCCGGAGGGGACCCCCGGGTGGGGGGGAGCAGAACCCCCCGGAGCCGCAAACCTTGGCAAACATGCAGGTGTCCGAGAGCCGTTGGTACTTGCGGCCGTGGTCCCCGCGAGGACACAGCAGGATGTCGTCCGCCTCACAGATCTCCTTGCTGAGGGCGCAGGGACGGGCTGGTGGCGGCTCTCCCCTGACTCGGGGAGGAGGGGTCCCCGAAGGGCCCTGTCCCCCCCCCACCCCCCCGCCCCAGGCCTCCCATCCCCACCTGATCTGACTGGCGTTGAACAGGGAGAAGCCGCTCAGGAAGATGACGAGGCCGGCCACCGCAGCGGGCACCAGCATGTACGTGTACCAGCCCAGCCAGGCGAAGTACAGGGCCACCTTCTCGCCAAAGTAGTCCCTGTGGGGAGGCTGCCCCGTCAGGCCGCCCCTCCCCACCCCCGGATGTGACCCCACAGGCCAGTGCCGGGGTCCAGGTGGCACATGGGGAGACCAGACTGCTGTGTCCCACCCAGGAGCACAGACTCATCTGTTTGCCGTGGACACAGGTGTGTCTGTGCCTGTGGGGACACAGGTGTGTCTGGGGATCTTGGGTGTGTAGGCGGGCACATGCATGTGTCTGTGGGGCCACGGGTGTGTCTGTGGGGACGCAGGTGATTTGTCTGAGGCAGTGTCACCTGATGTCATCAATCGGCTGCTTGTTGACCATGTTTCTCCACTGGGCCCATTTCTTCTTCAGGTCGTCCTCCCCCTGGGCACAGGTGACAGACAGCGAGGGCTCCCTGCCTCCGGTCCCGCCCTCAGGCCTTCTCCCAGCCCGGGCCCACCCCTCACCTTGTGCAGGGCGAATCTGGTCTCAAAGACCCCATTCTTCACCAAATCCTCTAACGTGTCTGGAGGTCACAGGGAGTGTCAGGTCAGAGGGGTGAGGGGGGACCCTGCCCTGCTCTCCCCACATCGACACCGCTCCTGGGGCAGGGGTGGGGTGCCGCACAGGCCACCTGCCCACCCCATCCTTACCACCAGCTGCTGTCTTGCTGTTCAGTACAAAGTTGACAATTCGGATTCTGGAACACAAGAGCTCCTCAGGGGACCCCATCCTCTGTCTGGCCAGGTCCCAGGCCCCTCTGTATCCCTAGTGGAGCCTCCAGCCTGCCTGCCTTGATTGCCTGACCGGAGCCCAGAATCTAAGACTCACCTGGGAGCCCGACCCCCACCTCTTAAGTCCTCCTGTGGCCTGTGCCCCACGGCTCCAGGATGGGGCTCTCTCAGGGTAGGCCCTCCCCTCCCAGGACCCCTCCCAGGGCTCAGGCCTGCACCGTTCCCTCCCAGATACTGGGCCTGGACCCCCCCCCCCCGCCTCCAATCACACCTCCCACCTGGAGCCCCCGCACATTCAGAGCACACTCTACGCCTTTACATGCACGAATCCCCCTCGCACCCCGTGAGCCATTTTGCATACAGGGAGACTGAGGCTCAGAGAGGCCTGTGCCAAGGCCAGGCAGGTGACAGAGGAGGGATATGGGGAGCGAGGGTAGAGTGGTGTGGAAGGTGGAGTCTCAGCAGGGGAAGGAGATGCTTGCAGAGAAGAGGCTGGGAGGCCTGGGAGGCTGAGGAGAGAGGTCCGGGGAGGGGCAGCTGGTCTGGAGAGGGGAGGTGGGGACCCGCATCCCAGGTCGCGGGGATGGGGGAAGGGCTGGCTGGGAGGGTCCTCCCGGCCTGTCCAAATCCCGCCCTCCCTTCGGGGAACACACGTAACCTTCAGAACTCTCCTAGAAGCAAGAACTAAATTGTCCCTTATCACAGACAGACACGGACACCGAGTCACAGAGCCCGGCCCCTGGGACCTCTGACACAAGACCACGCCTGGAAGCCTGACCGGACCAGGGACACGGCGTTCTGGGCCAGCCTCTCACCTGGTGGTGGCTGGGATGGGGGCTGGCCTGGCAGGCTGCGCTCTGGCGGCAGGACCCTCAGGCTCCATGAGGAGTGTGCGGTACAGATCAAAGATCCTGCTGTCGGCTCGGACCCCAAAGAACACCTTCTCGCGGTCCTCCATCATCTGGGGGGCGGGAGGGCGCTTGGGGACCTCCGCTCCACTTTGGAAACCATCCCCTTCGTCCTTTTTTGACACTGGCCTGTCCCTTCCACCTCAGGCACAAGGCCCCAGCCGTGTCTCCGGGCCCCTGGGACACACTTGTCCCCTGTGCCCCACACCAAGCCAGGCGCTCAGCCAGCACACCTTGTAATGGAAGCCCTTTGTCCTGAGCTCCTCCAGGAACCGTCGCTGCTGGCAGGCCTGCCTGGGGTTTCTCTGGGTGCGGCGGTCAGCCACGAGGACGTAATCCCACTGCTCGGAGGCCTCGGTCTGGAGGTAGGAGGCGCGAGGCTGGGGCCGGCACAGGGCCCGGGGATGGGTGGGACCCATCTCCCCTCACCAGGGGACTCACCTCACCGGCGTTGATCTCCATCAGCGGGAAGCTGTCTCCTTCGGTCCCCACCAGGATCCGGAGGCTCTCCTCAGCCTGGGAGTAGAGGAGGGTGGGGCTCATTCCTGCGGGGAGAGCCCTCCCGGCCGGGGCGCCTCGGCACCGAGGGGACAGCACGGGGCAACACGTAAAGCAAGGGTGCAGGAAAACGAGCGGACGAGGGGGAAGCTGCAAGCGGGGCTGGGACCACAAGGAGCAAGGATGGCTGGAGAGGCGTCGGGGCCTCCGGCAAAGGTCTGTTCAAAAACATAAGCAAACAGCTCCTCAAATCCTTGAGAAAAGACAAGCAGCAGAGAGGGTTTCGCAGAAGAGGAAGACACGGGAACTCTAGACGGTCAGGGAAACACGGGTCAGGTCACCGGAGGCATCCCCTCTACCCACTGGGTTACGGGCGTATCAGTGGCCCTTCCGCGTCAAACAGGTTCCCTGCGCACGAATTTGCGAAACAAAGCTGAACATCCTAGACTGTACAGCCGGGCCACCTACCCCTGAACGGGATGCTCCCGGTAGCATATTGCATACAGAAATTGTGGCGATAACCCGAGTTCCCACCAGCGGGTGGCTGGATGAAGTTATCCCGCACACGGTGGACAATCACGCAGCAGAGACGTGAACGGGCTGCGACACACGGAGCCCTGGGGACCAACGTGACAGGGCTCTGAGCTCAGTCAAAGTCGATGAGAAGCCCCAGAGGTACGTACTGCAGGACGTCCAGACGGACGGATCATAAGTCAGGGGCAGAACCTCAAGGAGGAGGCGGACGAGTGCACAGCCCCCGGGGCCCCTCCTGGGCCCCCGTTACTGTGGCGGCGTTTATGGACAGCACGGGGCCTTCTCTCTTCCTCCCTCGGTGCTCCCCCTTGTGAGTGCGCTCCAGCCTTCCCGGCCGAGAAAGGACGTGTGGGAAGGGGAAGGAGAGGAGCCCAGCGGCGGCCCCCACCCTACATGATGAAGGTCTAGGTCACAGTGGTATGAGTTAGCTGTTAGGGACCCCCCACCCCCAAAACACGGAGTCCTGGGTCACCTTGAGAAAACAGCAGACTCTCTCCAGAGCCTGAGCAGACTCAAAGCCGGATGGCCAGGGACAAGGAGGGAGAGAGGGAACGTCACGGACAGGAGGTGCCCAAGGAGACGTGAGGATAAGTGCCACGTGGGATCCCGCAAGGACCCGGGAACAGGAAGGACACAAGTGGGGCAGCTGGTGACATCGGAGTCCAGGTGCCCGTGTCGGGCTCTAGGTTCTGGCCAGATGCCCAGCCACGGGGCTGTGGCATCGGAGCAGCAGGGCGAGGGGCGCTGAGAAGCCTCGTGCTGTCTCTGTACACCTCAGGAATCTTTACAGAGGCGCTAAACGTGCACAGGTGGGGAGGGGGCGGGCTCAGGCCTCACTCACTCCTCATGAGCAGACAGACAGCAGGCTGCGAGGCAGACCTGGGCCCTTTCGCCGCGGGGCCGGGCAGCCGAGGGAGTGGAGGTGCGGGAGGCGGGCGACGAGGGCAGACAGTCACAGTGGGTCCCAAGGGGGGAGCTCCAGGCTGAGATGTGGAGGGGACCTTGGCCTTGGAGCCCAGAGCCTGGGTTGCCAACCCTGTGCGCCCTCAGGCAAGACTGCCCACCTCTTCCGGCCTGGCTGCAGGACGCGCCCTGCACCCCAGTGTGGCCCTAAGCGTGCTTCCCAGCCGGCAGCTCTCCGGGGAGGCGCAGGGACCCTGCAGCTTCCCAGGGATGAGGGTGCGGGGAACGCCCTGGGGGCTGGGCCCACAGAGCACCCACCTCGCTCCTGCTGGGCTCTTGCCTTGGCCTCCTGCCAGCCCACCACCCCTGCCGCCCTTCTCCTGGCTTACGAGCTCAGTGTGGCCCGTGGCTGTCTGGCACCACATCACACCCTCCTCTCTATCCTGCCCGCTGCCAGGCCTTCCCCCTGCCGGTCCGCCCACCTCCTACCCCTTCCCTTCCACAGCCACTTTCCACCCAGCTCAAGACCTGCCTCCTTCAGAAAGCCTCCCTGGACTGCTCCAGCCAGTCCGCCCTGAAGGGCTGTCAGGAAGAATGCAGGCTGCCCGGTCCCAGTTGAATCCGAGACGAACAACAGATGCTTTGTGGTATAAGTATGTCCCAATTATTGCATGGAACACACTTATACCTAAAAAGAAAGTTTTCGTGTAAAATTCAATTTAACTGGGCATCTGTGTTTTATTTGTTTCAAAACCTGCAACCCCACCCAGGCACACCAGGAACTACTGGCCCCAGGGTGGGACCCGGGTCGGCCCCACTCTCCCTGTGTCCATCTCAGAAGCCTGGGCTAACACAGACAACAAGCCTCTAGCGCTCGGATGTGGCTTATGGTGTCTGAAACTCCTGTCCCATCTTGGGCCAGAGGAGAAACCTGCCATTCACAGAATTGCAGGGACGGGGAGAGCCCCTGGGCTGACTCTCTGTCTCGGGGAAGAGAGTAAAGTCTCAGCTGGATGGGAACAGGGACATCCAGGTCATCAGCCTCGGGTTCTGTGACTCGCCCACCACAGGCTCAGCAAGTGCCGTGTTGGACGATGACCCATGCACCGACGGGACCTCATGTGCTTGACCTCAGACGCGGGAGGGGGCTCTCCCTGTCCACCCCCAACCCCGAACTGAGCACCTCTGGCGGATCCTGCGAGGAGAGACCCCAGCTTCAGTGGGAAGAACAGGCAGGACAACCAGGGGTGGGAGATGGGACCCCAGGTGGTGAAGGGTTAGCATGGGGAAACCAGACTGGGCAGAACACTGGGGTCCGAGCAGGAGGATGGAGCCTGGGGAGGAGGGACTGTCCTAGAGGCACCTCAAAGCTCAGGCTTTTGGCGGGGGGCCCTTACTGAATCCCAGAAAATGAGGCTGCTGGGCCTGGTACAGCTCCCGATTTGGACAGCGCCTTCCCCTACCAGAGACATTGCACAGCTTTGGGACAGTTGCCCAGAGCAACTGGGAAAGGCTGACTCGGCCTCTCCTGGGGGCCTGGCGTGTGACCTGGACAGTGGGGAGTGATGCACCTAAGGTATCTGATTCCCGCCACTGGACAGAGATCCCCCCCCCCCCACCCAGGTCACTGCCTGGTCACCCCCGACAATGGGCAGGCACCCACAGGAGCCGTCAGGTCAGGGTCCCCCCTCCCATTTGGCCGTCCTCCTCCCCACAGCCAGACAGGGACCAGGTTCTGAGAATCTGCTTCCCATGTACTCTGGGCTCACCATCCCTGAGGTCACTCACTGGATGCAAGTCCCTTCTGTGGGCCACAGCCACAGCCACGGCCTCCAGGACGAGGCTGTCCATCGGTCCATCTGTCCTCCAGGGTGACAGGCCTTCACACGTGGGGACTGGGCTTATGTGAAGTCGCCCCCACCTTCAGCAAGCTCCACCTCCAGGAAGCTGCGTGTGCCCATCAGGCCCCCAGGCCCCCGGGGCAGAGACAGGGGCTGTCCCTACACACTTGGCCTCGGCCATGTGCAGACCCCAGGCAAGTCCCTGCACAGATGAGGGGTGCAGGCTCGGAGACCCATATTGTTCTCCCTTTAGTCCTTCCAGCTTCCACCCCCGGCGAGCCGCACACCTAGTGGGCCAGGGCCCACGGTGTAACACGGGCCAGAGTGGCTCCAAACGAGGAAACTTCTGGAGACACCACGACTCCTGGGAGACATTCCCGCCCCGACAGCACAGGACACGAACAGTTAGAGCTGGGGAAGTCCTTCCCAGTTTGGCCTCTAGGTCACCAGTGAGACTGAGGACACTGCTGTGCAGGTGGGACTGCCACCCAGCTCCTGATCAGGTGGGCCACATGGAGCACACACGGGTGACACCCCAGCTGCACAAGGAATACGTTTGGACCGCCCCTCACTCTCCGTGGCACATCTCACCCTGGGGTCACAGCACACCTCTGCCTGGGCCCCATGGGCATCCTGGACTTTCATCATCCAGCAGGGGACCCTCCTGCCCCCACTAAAGTGTACAAACACAGAGAAGCCCACCCTCGCTTACTCAGCCCAGACGCCCTGGGTCCACCCTTCCTGAGCGAATCTCCCCACACCTGCTTCTCTCTTCAACTTCTGAAGCTAGTCATCTGCACCCCCCCAGCTCCCCTCCACCTCCTCAGCTGTCCGTCTGTCTTCTGTCAGTTCCTCATTGCATGTGTCCATCCACCCATCCCCAGACCCTTTATGATGCAACCTGCTACAGAGCAGGCTTGAGGGTGATGTGCGGTGTAAGTAGACACGGGGGCCTGGAGAGGCGGCCCGGAGCTTGGCCTTGTAGGGCAACAGGCTGGCAGGAGGCAAAAAAGTAGGGGCAGCGTTCCTGGGAGAGGGAAACATGTAGGGACAGGCCCTGAGGGGCAGCATGCAATCAGTGTCCGGGGACTTAGTACTCAGGACCCCCTAGGGACTCAGTACTCAGCACCTCCCAGGGACTCAGTACTCAGCACATCCAAAGACTTGGTACTCAGTACCTCCCAGAGACTCAGTGCTCAGCATCAACAAGGACTTGGTAGTTAGTGTTCCCAGGGACTCAGAACTCAGCACTTGAGCTTGGCAGAAGCATAAAGGGCAAGAAGGGAGCTGCCAGGAAGTGAGGCTGGGGGTTGGCAGAAGAGGGATTATGGAAGCTGCTCAGGCAGCTGGGGCCATGGGGAGCCATGGACGGGATTGGAGTGGAAGGGTGTGTTCAGATCCCGCTAGTGGCTGGGGCCACCAAGTCCTCCCTGCTGTCTGCATCTGCGTACGTCCCTTTCAAGGCATTGATTCTCGAGCCTAAGCCAAACCCCGTGCCACCTCCCCACCCGCCCCTAGGCAGCCCCAAGTGTCTCCCTCACCCCAGCTTGGGACTGGCATGAGGGGAAAGGGCTGGCAGAGGAAGCTGGGGTCAGGCTAAGGTGTGCCCGTGTGCTAGCCTGAGCAGCCAGGTGCCAGAGTTGGCTCTGGAAGGGCCGAGGAGGCCCTGGGCAAAGGTGGGGCAGGAGGCCGCCTGCTTGGCCCACACCTGGGAGAGCCCCAGGGAGGCTGAGTGGGAGGCTGGTTTCGCTCTCATCCCCGGCATGGGTCTCCTCCCAGAGCTACCCAGTCGTTGGCCCAGGCCCGGATGACCTTCCCTGGCAGAGGGGAGAAACGATGTCTTCCCAGGATGTTTTCCTGCCCACCTCCCTGGGACCCCCACAGCCTCCTACTCTGCCTCCCAGAATCAGAGTCCAACATCCCCCAGCCGGCCACCAACCCGCCTGGGGCAGGACTCCCAGGGAGCAGAGGGCCCAATCGGCCACCCTGGAGGCCAGAGCCCCCTCTCCCTCTGCAGGGCCGAGCTGCAAGGTCTAGGGATGGACAAGCTCTCCTCTTGTAGGCCCTACATATGCACTAAAGGCCTGGCCCTGGGGTCCCCAGAATCCCTGGCTGGGCAGGAGGAAATCTGCCCTCTGTCCCGCTCCAACCCCCAGCCAACCCAGGGGCTCCGTCTGAGCTCTGGCCACCCTCACCTCAGCCTTGAGGGCTCCAGGGAACCTCCACAGGCACTTTCCAGGTGAGGCTGGCAGGGCTGGCCGGAGGGGCCCACGGGGTGGGCGTGGCCTGGCCACAAGCGTGGACCCCGCCCCGCCCGACTCACCTGCATGCTGGTCCCAGAGTCCGGCGAGGGGCTAGCGATCGCGGTGCCCGCAGAGCTGGACCGAAGTGTGGCAGCAAGGCAGCTGGGCGCGTCCTACCTGACTTCCGCGTGGGACTCACCCCTCCCTCCTTCTTCCTCCTTCTCCTGGCTGATCCTTCTGCTGCCACTCCTGTGCTGGAAGACACACCCCTCCCTGTGTGTGTGTGTGGGGGGGGGGGTGTTGACACCTTCCTGAGGACCTGGTGGGGTGGGGACCCCTCCCCCCACCTGAGGGCATTGCCCTCACCTGCAGGGGGGTTCCCCTATGAGTTAGATTGGCACTTCCCTCCCGGGGTACAGCATGAGTGGAGCACATGAGCACTCCCCACTATCCCAGGCTTCACTCTTCCAGATCCCAGGACACACTTTCCCCAGCCCCCCGCCCCCAGAGCATCCAGCCCTTGACTCCCACCCCCAAGTCTAGTGTTTGTTCCCTTAGAGGAGAAATGGGCAGGAAGGACTGAAGATGAAGAAGAAACTGCTGCCCTGAGCCCCTGCTTTGTGGACCCCAACTGGGAGAGGCGAGGACCTTTGGGATCCCGAGGGCACACGCTGGCCCCGGGCCGCATGGATCCTGTGGTTCTAGGGCAGCAGTTGGGGAAGGCTCTGGGCCACCAGAGAGCAGAGTGCCCCCAACAGGGACGTGGGGCACCCGGCTCGGAAGCTGAGGACTCGGAGCGGAACTGCAGCAGGGCGAGGCACGTGGAAACACGGGACAGCATTAGTGGGCACCTGAGGTCACGGGGGGCAGGCAGCACCCACAGCGTCAGGGCACACCCTCATGCAGCCCATGTGACCCTGTGGTCCAGGCCCAGCGTTGACACACATTCGCTCTGGGATTATGTGGCTCCATCTCACCCACATTTCTGCCTCGGGAACCCCATGGCAGGCTGTGACAGCAGCAGGGGCCAGGACCAAACTGTGACAAAGAGGGACCGAGAGAGGGACCTAGTGGCACAGAGCCTGTGCGGGTGTGATGGCGCAAACCCAGACACGTGCACTAAGACTGAGGCCGTGGAGTCCCCGTGGCAGAGTTAGTCCAGGACTAGTATTAATTGTTGTTCTGCCACTGTAAACACTCGGTCTCACCACATGGCTCAAAGTGGCTGCTAAACCACCAGGCATCACAGCCACATTCAAGCCAGCAGGGAGAGAAAAGTGAAGGAGGGGCGCTCCACCTGTCACATAGTTGGTCACTTGCCCACAACTTCCTGCAAGGTAGCCTGGGAACTATGATCACTTTTCCTGAGAAGGTAGAAGGACGCTAGGGTCACACAGCAGTGTGCGCAGGCCAACGGGCCTCAAATGGCCCATTAGAGTTCAGGGAACAGAGGCAAGGGCTTTTGAGCACGAGTAATGCGAACTCATGGTCCACACTGCCAGCCAGCTCCTGGGCTCGGTCTCCTCCTGGTCTCCAACTCCACCGGCGCAGGGGGGTCTGTCTGCATTTACATTCGCATCATGTTAAAACAACCAATAGATTTCCCCTGACACAGGCGTCATTGCAGGCGTCTCCAGCCCAGGTGGGGGAGGAATGCCTGGCCCGACAGGGACAGGTGTCCTACTCTCAGTGAAGGATGTAAGATAAAGGCCGATCTCATCACCCGGTCCCATCTGGCACAGCCCTTTGGGAAAGCAATTCAGCAAAAAGAATCGGAAGCCTTAAAACTGCTTATGCTTTATTAACTTAACTTTTTATAAGCTATCCTCAGGAAAAAACCCCAAAATAATGACAATGTATATGAATCTGTCCTTTGAGGCAAAAATTATAAACCACCTACATGTCCAACTGCAGGGAGACGTCTGAGAAAGCACCTCTGAGCCGTTACAAAGTATTCTTTCAAAGTGCTATGAGCATATGGGAAAATGCTTATGTTACACAGTTAAGTGAAAAAATACAGATTAAAAACACATATGCATTTTTTTGTCTCAACTGAGTGAAAATGCCTTAAAATAACTGAAGAGTAGGTTGAATATATATAACTGTGAATGGAGGGATACGCTTTTCTTCCCTCAGCTTGCTTTCCTCAAGAAATGTGTGTTTTCTATAACACACATCATTTTTACAAACTGAATCATTACGGGGCGCCTGCGGGGCTCAGTCCACTGAGCGTCTGACTCTTGATTTCAGCTCAGGTCATGATCCCAGAGTCGCAGGATGGAACCCGTGTCGGGCTCCATGCTGCCCTGTCTTGGGGAGAGCACGAGGCCTCCGTGGGCCACGGACCCTGGACCCTGCTCCCTTTTCCTTCCTCCTCCAAGCTCCAGAGCACCCTGCCCAGCCGTCGTCCTCCGTGAGGCCAAAGTACAGCAGGAGGCGGGCCTCCCGTTCCCACTGTCTCCAGGCTGCCTCGACTCCTTGTTTTTTTTTTTTTTTTAATGTTTTTATTTATTTTTGAAACAGAGAGAGGCAGAGCATGAGCGGGGGAGGGGCAGAGAGAGAGGGAGACACAGAATCCGAAGCAGGCTCCAGGCTCCGAGCTGTCAGCACAGAGCCCGACTCGGGGCTCGAACTCACCGACCGTGAGATCATGACCTGAGCCGAAGTCGGACGCTCAACCGACCGAGCCACCCAGGTGCCCCATGCCTCGACTCCTTTTAACTGGGGGCTGGTGGCCACGCTGTGGAGGGGGTCAGGATGACAAAGCCACCGGGAGCGCCCCAGGTAAAATCCCACAAGCAGGAACGGGCATGTCCTCACCTTGGGAATCTGCCCTCCCAGCCCCAGTGGCCTGTCTTGTGGCCCAAAGATACTCTGATGTCTCAGTGAGGACAGTTCTCAGAGGCTCACAGCCAGGTCAGCTGGAGTCAGGGCCTCCCAAGCTCTCTCTGGGCTGGTCCCAGATGCCCCTGGCCTCCGTCTGGCCTCTCTGGCTCACAGCGCCTGTCTGGGGCAGCAGACACCCCCACCCCCACCCCCGTCCTCAGGCCCCTGCAGGGAAGATTCCTCTCCCAGCCTGGGCCTCTGCTCCTGGGATCGGCCAGACACAGGTCCTTGCCTGTCAGACCAGGGCTTCAGGGTGGGGACCCCAGGCCCTGATGTCCTCGCCCCGGGGGCAGCTCTGTCTCCCTGATGCTCCCCTAGCCAACGCCTCTGGGCCTTAAATTCCCAGCAGCTCCTGTTTTTAAGGAGCAGAGAGTCGTTCTTGCCTGGGCTGACAGTCCCGTAGCCCCAACCTCTCCGTCAGCCCTCAGAAAACAGAATGTGGTGGAGTGCTCCGCAGTCTGTTCACCTTTACAGACTTACAGGCGTCGTCCCGAAGCCCGCAGATTTCTCTCCCTTCCCTGTAAGGGTATTTTACGAGAGCATTTCTGTCAATACTTTCAGTATTCACCACCATGAATGTGAGTCCTTCGGGCCTCGGGAAACCTTGGGATCTGAGGCCAGGACACACGCCACCCAGACCTGTGGCTCCATGTGCTGTGCTCACAGGACCAGCTATGCCTGAGAGAGGCCAGAATCGGCCGCCTTCACAGCCCCTGGTGCCTGGGCCTTCAGGCAATCACCTGTGTGGCTGAGGAAGCTCAGGGCCGCTGGGCCCTTCCCCAGGCGGGGTGAGTCCTGCTGACTCGGGCCCCCCGCGAGCCCCAGGCACGGGGTGTTGGACCACGTCGTCAGAGCCGCTCTGCTAAGTGCTCTGACCTGCCACCAGGCCACCTGAGCCACAAAGTGCTGGGCTTCTGAGACAACTTCCCCGCTCCTGAGTCCCATGGTGGACCCTGCCAGGGCACGTGTATCTGAAGGGAGGGTTGAGCCAGGCTGTACCCAGAGTGAAGGGTAGTGGTCCAGGCGGGGACACGGTGGAGGTGAGCTCAGGCTCAGGGGCGAGGCCACAGGTGGACCGCTCCTTGCAGAGCAGGGGGGGGGGGGGGGCGGGAGAAGCTCTAGGTTCCAGTGGGGACAGAAGAGCTGAGAGTAGGGGGCTCACCAACATTCTGTGCCTCAGCATCTCCGTCTCTCAGCCAGAGATGAAAAATAGAACCCAAGAGGGTGTGGAGGTCACAGTAGTTAGCATTTGTTTTTTGTTTTTAATGTTCTTATTTATTTTTGAGACACAGAGAGAGCACCCTTAAACGGGGGGAGGGCAGAGAGAGACGGAGACACAGAATCCCATGGAGGCTCCAGGCTCCAAGCTGTCAGCACAGAGCCCGATGTGGGGCTTGAACCCACAAGCCATGAGATCATGACCTGAGCAGAGGTCAGATGCTCAACCGACTGAGCCCCCCCAGGTGCCCCACAATAGTTAGCGTCTGTAAAGCTTTGGGAATTCTCACTGGCATGTGGCCAGAGCTTGGTGGCAACTGTTAACTAACATGTGGTCTGCACTCAGGGCAGAGGGCACCCCCCGGGGGTCTGGCTCAGCCCCTGCCCAGTGTTCCACTCCGGCCCCCAAACCTGACAGACCCTATCCAGCTCCACCCCCGCCCAGCCCTATCCTGTCCAGTGTCTGTGCCTTGGAGAGGCAGTGGCCCCCTTCACGTAGGAGGGGGGTGGCTCCCAGCACAGTTTGGGAGAAATACCCATATCCAAGAAGTTATCCCTACAGCAGAGGGCAGCACTGGGAATTTGGGCGGAACAGAGCTGGGGTGGAGAAAAGGGGCCTTGAGGATGGCTCTGAGGGGCCCTCAGGGCAGAGTGAGGAACCAGCCTGTGGGGTGCTTGCTGGAAAGAAGGGGGGGGTGGGAGCTGACCTGCTCTAGGCACCCGGGTCCAGCATCGCTTCCCTGGATAAAGCAAGTCTCGGCGTGTCAGTCTGTGCAGGCCAGTGCAGTGGGGACCACCGTCCTAGTTTGGGTGAAAGTGACCTTGTGTGACTCCTTGTGGCCTTTGGGACGGAGACCAAGGTGCAGCTCTAGCCTCACACTCGCACGTGCACTGGACGGTGGCCACAGAGAAGTTGGCAGCCCAGGCCCGTGTGGGTGGGGTCAGGGCCTGGCGTGTGGAGTTGGCCCAGGGCTGGACAGAGGGCATCCTGGAAGGCCTGTTAACCTTAAAAATAACACCGTCAACCATAATTACCAGCAAAATGAGTTTATCTGGGAATAGCAGAGAATTAAAATCTGGGACACGAAAGTTACAGCAAAACCACAGGCAAGTTCCCAGAACAGAGGAAGGGGGTGGTTAGGGGCCTGTTGTGAACCAGAAGTCCCCTGGAGTAAACTGGGAGCTGGGAGTGTAGTGGCCTCTCGCTGGCTAGGCTATTGCCTAAGAGGAACCTCGCTTCCTCCTCCTAGGGTGGTAAAGTGGCATCCACCTGCGAGGTGTTTCTTCCTGTTGGCTCTACAGTTGACAACTCATGAGCACGCCTCCTGCTGGTCTCCCAACTCCGTTCTAAACAAGGGTTCCTTTATTCGGTTTCACAAGCCAGAGAGCACACCTCCTGGGGCCAGCATTTCTTTGCACATCTACTGGTGCCTGGCCTATTGGGAGGCTCAGCATAGTGGTCAGGGACTGCGACTTGGAGTCACATCACAATCAGGCCCCATGCTTGGTGGGTGGGCCTGGGAAAGGGCGCCAGGTGAGTACATCTCTATATAGATATCTATACAGTGAAACAGAATAAAGGAAACCTGACTCACACTCAGTGGAGACCAACAGGAGGAGCTCTCATGTGCATCCCTCACTCCCGCAGCCCTTTGCATTCCCAATGGGCTTCACAGCCCCAGGGAAGGAAGGAGGGTTTTCTCCCCTCCCTCTCCCTCAACAACCCAGCCAACGGGGGGCCATCACGGCCCAGCCAATGAGAAGTCACTGCACTTCCAGCTCTTAGTCCAATGGACTTCTAGTTTATAAGAGGTCCTCCCAACTCCCCCACTTGCTCTATAAAAGAGCATTTCTCTCTTCTGTTCTAGGGAACTCTCTATGGTTTGGTCACAGCTTGCTTGTCCCAAATAGCAATTTTCTACTATTCCTGAATAAACAAACCCATTTCGCTGGTAAAATAACTGGCAGATCTATTTTTAAGGAAAACATTACTAGGTGTCAGAAGTGGGATGCAGGCAGGACGCACACACACACCGCCCCCCCCCCAACCCCACCCAGCGACTGAGGCTGGTGAGCAAACAGGTGCCAGCACCCTCAGCGCCAGCTGGGCTCACTGCTTCCTAGCCAACGCTGGGGTTTGAATGTGAGTTTTTGCCTGGATTTGTGCTTCACTCTCTGTTTTGAGCTCTCCAGGCTTTATTCAGGATCTGCTTTAAGGCTTTATCCTTTCAGAGAGTACTCGTTTGGCCTTTGTCTGACTCCTTTCTAGAGCCCAGCCATTCCTACTGGGGCTGTGCTGTTCAGGAATGTTCTTCTTCACTCTGGAGAAAAGCCTCTGGGAAATGGGACCCCAGTGATCAAAATGCTTTGAGCGTGCCCCTACCCCCACTCTTCTTGGAGCCCCGCCGGTTCCATGATTAAAAATTGTGGTCCCTCCTCACGTGCATTCTTATATGGACTAACTTAAGAAAAAACAATTTACAACTTCAATGGCCTTTATGGGGAACTTTCGAGCTCCCCAAATTTCCCTTCCTCACAACTCAATCGGACAGCCATGGGCTCTAAAATTGTCAAAACTGAATTGGATGCTTATTTTCATTGATACCTTGAGGCTTCCAAACAGTTTCTGGATTCAAAGTCTGCCTTTTTGCAAAGTACTATTTATAAACTAACTGAGGCAGGCAAACAATTGAAAGACGTCCACATGGCTTCTGAGGCCTTGTCCCCTCCCCATCTTCTTTGTCTCCTGACAGGTGGGGCAGCCTTGCGCTCAGACCCCGCCTCTGGCACCATTTCCCTCTCTTCTCTCCTCACTGCCCCCAACACCCCCTCTACCCATCTCTCATTCTAACCCTTTTGCTGAGCTTCCTTTTCCCTCCAAACTTCTCCTCACCCCTCCTCTCCCAAACATATTAATACCTACCCCTCTACAGTTAACTTTGCTGGGGGTCCCGAAGAATGCCACATTGCTTACGTTGCCTGGATTAAGGCTGAGTTTTGAGCCATAGTGAAAGAGTTTCCTAAAGTGACTGAGACCCCATAAATTTGCTGAAGAATTTAACATAGTTATTCAAATTTACTAATCTGAGTGCTCAGATTTATATCAATGGGTCCACACGCTTGTTGGTGAGGGTCGGGCCAAACACTGGATGAAAACATCCTAATAGGAACATCCTGGAAGGGATTTAAAGAAACAGATGCCTAAATTTTGGCAAGATGCTAGAACATTCACTGGAAATCTCCACTGAATGCTTACAGCTTTTCCTAAGCCTGTCGATCAGAACAAGATCCAGGCTTGCACACAAAAGCCTGACGTACCTGTTCATGACTATCACCATCTACTCCAGATTATCTTCGAAGGCCATTCTGGATTGCTGTAGATGCTGAATCCACCTTGGTAGCACTTAACTCCATGTCCATTGACAGGCTGAACTGGGGTTGTTCTCTTCTAGTTAAAAGGACCAAGATATAATGGGAAACTATGTCCACTCCGGATTTAGTTAATTTGGCAAACCAGCTCGCTGGCATCCTCGAGGAGTCACCTAAAGGAAAGACCACTACAATCCTCAATTTTCAGCTCCAGCAAATGAAGGCCCCTCAACAAACCCAACCCCTGCCTCCTGTTTCTGCTGTTACTACAAAGAGCCAAGGCACTGGGGAAGACGGAGTGCTCCCGTGAGGCTGTCCCAGTGTCCTTCTAATTCCTACTGATGGGGCTCTGGTCCTTTCTCTCCAGATTGGGAGAGAACCTCTCTGTGTCCTTATTGGCCCTGGTACTGTGCGCCTGGTGCCCAGCCCACAGCTATGATGCAGCCCCTGCTGCAACGTATTAACATGGTTCCAATGGTGGGGTTCTCTCAGAAACCCCAACAGGTTCCTGTCTCTGAGCCTACTCCTCCTGTCTGGCCCTTTGAGGGGTATGCACGCTTTTCTCCTTAGTTCCTCTGCCTCTAGCCCTCCTTTATTGGGTTGAGATTTCTTAGAAAAGCATCATGTCAGAATTTGCTTCTCCCAAAAGGAGGAGACAATTCTAGAATTTGACAATAGTAGTCAAAATAGGCAACCAGGGAAAATTAAATGATTCTTCAGTATCTTTTTTATGCTGTGTCTTCGATGGCACTATAGCTGAGTCTGGGGACACTGGCTATTGGCCCCTAGTAGGTCATCTATCATCCTCTCTTTGGGCAAAATCTTCAGCTGATACAGGCAGAGTGCAGTATCGGTGCACCTCCCAACAAGAAAGAATGAATACCCTGTCAATAAGCACGACCTTCAAGGCATCAAGCCCGTTACAGAGGACTACAAGGCTTGGGGCTTCACTGCCTCCCGTACTAGTCCCCGGAACACCTACTCTGAGAAAACTCGTGACTGAGGTGGGAGTTTTGTCCGGGACCTCCAAGCAATAAACAGCATCCTTATTCCTCAGCAGCCTCCCACCCTACGGACACCATTGCCACTGGAAGAGAAGTTTCCATGCAACTGCCCTATGTGGTGCATTTTGTAGCGTTCCGGCAGGTAAGGACGGCCAGTGTCTTTTTGCTTCCTTTGGGAATAACGGCAAAACTTCTGCACAATCAATTCCCAGGGTTTCTCAGAGTCCCGCTTACTTTGCACAAACCTTAGAAGTGGATTCAGATGACGGGAAGTTTTCTTCAGGCTCTACTTTGCTACAGGACACAGATGATTTCATTCTCTGCCCCCCTTCTCCAACTTCTTCACAGGAAGACAGCATCCACCCACTAAGCCTCTTAGCCTTGAAGGGACCTAGTCTCCAAAGACAAATTCTCAGGTTCGATACTCATGGCATTCTATCTCAGAACAAGGACTGCATTTGGACCCAGATGAAACCCCTCACAACTGCTTGATGCGGACAGACCACATTTTGACTCCTTGTGACAATTTATAGGAAATTCCTCTAACCAATGCAGATTTTTCATGGTTTGCTGATGGTTCTTATTTGAAGGATGAAAACGGTGGGGCACCTGGGTGGCTCAGTTGGTTGAGCGGCTGACCTCGGCTCAGGTCATGATCTCGCGGTTCGTGGGTTCAGGCCCCGAGTCGGGCTCTGTGCTGACAGCTCGGAGCCCGGAGCCTGCTTCGGATTCTGTGTCTTCCTCTCTCTCTGCCCCTCCCCTGCTCACGCTCTGTGTCTCTCTGTCTCTCAATAATAAATAACTGTTTAAAAAAACTTAAAAAAAATAAAAGATGAAAACGGTACATATGGTGTTGGGGGTGCTACAGCAACTCCTTTTGAAATCATTGAGGCAGAACCTTTACTTTGGCTACTTTGGCCAAGAGGCTACATTACATGCCCTCATTCGAGTGGTTCCTTAGCCAAGGGTAAAACCTCAAACATTTGAACCTACGGCTGGCACGTTTTGGGGCATAGTTCATGATTTTGGAATATTACGGAAACAATGAAGTGTCCTTACCTCCGATGGGGATAAGATTAAAAATGGCTCCTATGTGCCATACTTTTGCCAGTGGCTCTGGTTATTTTGAAGGTGCCTGAACATTCCGGACTCAGCTCCCTGAAAGCCAGAGAAAACTACCTCACTGATATTTACACACACACACACACACACACACACACACACACACACACACACACGACAGCTCGCTGTTCCCAAGGCCAATCTGGTCCGAAGGGTGCTCTTTCATATGATAATGTGGATGCCCAGCAATTGGTCCAGAGGGGGAAATCTAAGAACCGTTGGCTGGAAAGGAAGAGAGCTCTGGTTTGGACCAAATAATAATCTGGCCCTATCAGAAATTCTAAAACTCCCACTACTTACCCCTGGGCGAGCATTTAACCTACTGACAAAGTGACAGCACTCGTGACCCAACACTGGTGGGGAAATATTAATGAGGCAACAAGAAGTGCCCACCTTCCTGTCCTAACTGTCCGAAGTGCCATCCACAGAATCCCATTCACACAAATGGATTTCACACAGCTTGCCCATCTCGTGGACATAAATATGTTTTTGTCACGGCTTGTATGTTTTCTCGCTGGGCCAAAGTTTTCTCTTACAGACAGGCCACTGCTTCTTCTGTGGCTAAAATTCTGTTAGAAAAGATTATCCCTACCTGGGAACCCCTCTTGAACTGCATAGGACCAGGCAATCCATTTTACTGGCCGGTCGGTGGCTTTGGCAAGTCTGTGCTGTTTAGCCGGTTTTATAGCACTGTCACCATGCATTTCATCCCCAATCCTCAGAGTTTGTCAGATGCACAAATAACACTTTTAAGACTTAATTGGACAGTTTGTAGAGACCCTCCAAACACCTTGGTCAGAAGAACTGCCGTTGGTCCGTCTAAACCTCAGATCCACTCCCTTGGAAACTCATAGACTCTCACCCTTTGAGGCAGTCACAAGATGCCCAGTGCACTTGGCCCTGCCTCCCTGACCCACAGTTGCTATAAAAGGAGATACACGTCAGTACTGTAAAGGCCTAATTGCTTCCATTGAAAGTAACCGTGATTTGGGGCGTCTGGGTGGCTCAGTCCATTGAGCATCCATCCACCTTCAGCTCAGGTCATGATCTCATGGTTTGTGGGTTCCAGCCCCACATCAGGCTTTGTGCTGATGGTGGGGAGCCTGCTTCAGATTCTCTGTCTCCCTCTGTGCCCCTCCCCTGCTAGCTCCCTCTCCCTCTCTCTCTCTCTCTCTCTCAAAACTAAATAAACATTAAAAAGCAAGTAACCATGCTTTGGTAGAGCAATCTTTTTCACAGTGGGCTCCTGGAGACAACGACCTGAAGCATCATAGCTTGCAATCTGGAGACTTCATTTGTGGGAAAATGACACATCCAGAAAGGCTCTCTTCAACCTCACCGGAAAGGCCCTTATCAGGAACTTTGAACCAACCCTCATGCTGCCAAACTCCAGGGAATAGACCCTTGGACTCACACGACGCATCTGAAGACAGCACCAAACCCCGACTGGCCCTGCACACCAGCTGGTGTCCTGAGAGTGGACTTCCCAGAATTGAAGCACAGGACATCTGACGAGACACTGTCCCGAGACGTCCAGACAGGCCCCTGTACCTTTTCTCACTGCTGCCGCTTCTCTCTTTCACAGAAAGACAATGCCCTTGTCTGCATTTCCCAAAACCTTGAGAAAGACAAAATCTCTTTTGATTATGGCCTTTTGTAAACAGCCTCATCACGAACCTGTGACAAATTCATCTTTTCAGCTGTTTTTTCTGGATGCTTAGAAGGCTCAGGATTCACAAGTCTTTCCTTCATCTGAACGAGTATCTGGCTCTGGATTCCTATCCAGATTCATAGCTTCTGAATTTGCAACCTTACAGGCTGTCTGATTGGTATATGTGCTGCTGAAGCGAGCACACAGGCCGTCTGATTGGGTAACAGTTGTTTCCAATCAGTTCTTTTGAGATAACAACATAGTTTTTTCTTTAATTTTTTAAAATGTTTTTATTATTTATTTTTGAGACAGAGAGAGACAGAGCAAGAGTGGGGGAGGGGCAGAGAGAGAGACGGAGACACAGAATCCGAAGCAGGCTCCAGGCTCTGAGCTGTCAGCACAGAGCCCGACGTGGGGCTGGAACTCACGGACCGCGAGATCATGACCTGAGCCGAAGTCGGACGCTCAACCGACTGAGCCACCCAGGCGCCCCAAGATAACAACATAGTTTTAATACATCCTTGAGGTTTTGCTATTGCAAAGAGTTCATCAGTCATTGCATCATGTTTATACCTGCACTCTAACCCCCCAAACGCACCTGATCCTGTGTGCTCTCATGGCGTTCACTATTCTGCTTTTGTGGCTGCTTCAAGTGGGGACCTCCAGGAGGCATATGTGACTCCAGATTTGCCTTTGTGGGGAGAACTCTTCTCCCCTAAGTCAGAACAGGGGCCAATAAATATTTCAGTTGGCTACTTTCAGACCTAGGGTCCTAGTTTAGAAGCATCACACGATTTGGAATTGTAGTGTTACTTCTGTTTTGTCTAAGTTTTGCATTTTGTCGCCTGTCAAACTTTTGTAAAAATGGTGTACCAAAGCCATGATCTCCAATGCTTATGATCTTGATAAACACGCACAAGAGATGGGGAGCACCTGGGAGTCCTCCCTCCTGACCTTCCTTGTTACTCAGCGTGGCCTTAAGTGGTTTCCAACTGCTGTGCACTTTCCCTCCATCACGGAACATGACAACCAGAAAAGGTCCTCCCTAGCACCGAGAGACAAAAGCATTAAATATGGAAAACCTGACTCTTGATCAGGATGCTTTCAAAGAACGATCTTGATCAAAAGGGGAAAATGTGAAAATAAAAGGAAATCGCGTTTAGAATGGAGTCAGGAGGGTGGGCACCTGGGTGGCTCAGTCAGTTGAGCGTCTGACTTCATCTCAGGTCATGATCTCGAGGTTCGTGAGTTTGAGCCCCACGTCAGGCTCTCTGCTGTCAGCGTGTCAGCACAGAGCCTGCTTCCGATCCTCTGTCCCCTCTCTGCCTCTCCCCCACTTGCACACGCTAAAATAAATAAATATTTTTTGGGGCACCTGGGTGGCTCAGTCGGTTGAGCGACGGACTTCAGCTCAGGTCATGATCTCGCAGTTCGTGGGTTCGGGTCCCATGTCGGGCTCTGTGCTGACAGCTCAGAGCCTGGAGCCTGCTTCGGATTCTGCATCTCCCTCGCTCTCTGCCCCTCCCTGGCTCAAGCTCTGTCTCTCTCTCTCTCTCTCTGTCAAAAATAAATAAACATTAAAAAAATTTTTTTTTAATATTTTAAAATAATGGAGTTAGGAGGCCAGCAGGGGGAGCGCTCACGCACAGCACTAGTCAACACAGCCAACAGGAAGGTAGACACCTTGCAGGTGGATAGTACTTCAGAACCCCAGCAAGAGGAAGCAAGATTTTCTCTTCCTGGGGCAACAGCTCAGCCAATA
The DNA here is from genome assembly GCF_023721935.1 of Panthera uncia. Lineage (NCBI taxonomy): Eukaryota > Metazoa > Chordata > Mammalia > Carnivora > Felidae > Panthera > Panthera uncia. The sequence goes on from NW_026059503.1 coordinate 24,763, forward strand.
AGAAGCCACTATACTTCCAACTCTCGGTTTACTCGAATGGACTTTTAGTTTATAACAGCTCCCTCCCCCACCTCTTCCTTCCCTCTGTAAAAGAGCTCTCCTCCCTTCTGTTCCCAAGACGTGCCAATGGTTTTCTTGTGGCTAGCTTGTCCTAGGTTGCGATGTTATTCCAGAATAAACCCATTTTGCTTGCAAAGTAACTGACAGTTTCATTTTTAGGGTTCACAAGGTAAACACATACATATACATTAAACACAGTTTTGAGGTGTAGTTCACATATCACACAATTCAGCCATTTGGAGTGTGCAGTTCAGTAGATTTTAGTGAATTCACAGATGTGTGCAACCATCACCGCAATTTTAGAATATTTCCATGGCCCTTTAAAGAAACCCAGTACCCTTTAGCAATCACCTCCCCCAGCCCCCTTCCCTTTCCCAGCCCGTGGTAACTATTAATCTTAATGTCTCCATGAATTTGCCTATTCTGGATATTTCGTGTAAATGGATCATATAATATGTAATCTTCTGGGACTGGCTTCTTTCACTGAGCATAATGCTTTCCAGGTTCACCTTGTTCCTCGTTTAGGGCCGAGTGAGTTCCCATGATTGGACGGACAGACCACACTTTGGGTAGCCATCCACCAGTTCTGGGACCTCAGCTTGCTTGCCCCTCTGGCTACTGCAAATCATGTTGCCACGGACATCTGTGTCCTGTTCTGTATTCTCCCTTGGGCACACACCTAGTGTCACATGTAACTGCGCGGGAAGCTTCAAAGGAGCTGCCACTGTTCTTCAAAGCAAAGAGCTTCGGGGCCTTTTTTTTTCTTCTTCTTTTTTTTCTGAAGGGGCCCTCATTGTATTAACAATTTGAGCCAACCCAAACCAGCAAATCCACGGCATTGCGACCGCGGAGACCCCGTGAAAGAACCACCCGCCTGCCCGCGGACCCTGCGGACTAGAGCCCCGAGCGGCTGGCGGCACCTGGCCCCTCGCACTTCGGATAGAGGGTGGAGAGGCGCCCCAAAGGGACGCGGGTGCGACCACGCGGCGGGAAGACGCTCCAAGGCAGCGCGGGCGAGGCTGCGGCGCGGCCAGGGCCGGCGCTCGGAAAGGCGAAGGGGTCGAGAGGCTCGGGGCCCGCCGCCGGGGCAGGAGGGTCTGGCGGTGCCCCTACGCGCCAGGACGCGGGGAGACGCCAGCTCACCCGACCCGCGGGCTCCGGTTTCCTAGCAACGAGGCGGCATCCTTCCCAGCAAGCACTGCTTCTGACCCGCGGCGTCGGAGACTACGAGACCCAGCGTGCCCCGCGGCCCGGCCGCAGGGACTACAAGTCCCACAACGCACCGCCCACCCTTTCCTAGCCGCCCCCAACCCCTGCTCTCCCAAGACCCCGCCGTGGGAGCGCCGCGACCCCTTCCCGGCGCTCCTCGCGCCGTGCGCAGCGCGCCCTCGCGGTGACCCGCTGTGCGTGGGGTCAAGGCGCGGGGCGGAGCGGCTGGGCTGGCGCCATGCGGAGGGGTGAGCGCAGAGGCGCGGGGGGACCGCGGCAGGGGTCCCCTGTGCCGGCGGGCAAGGCCTCGCTGGAGGAGCCGCCCGACGGCGCGACCGCAGGCCGAGCGAGCGGGCCGGGCGCGGGCCGCCGCAGCACGGAGTCCGAGGTCTACGACGACGGCACCAACACCTTTTTCTGGTGAGGGGCGGCGGTCGGCGGGGGGGCCCCGGGGGGCGCGAGGGTGATGGGCACGTCGTGCTGGGATGGAGGGGCGCCTGCGAGACCCGCCCGGCCGCGGCTGGTCCCTCGCGGCGGTCCCGCCCGGCACCTGTGACCCCTGCCCCATATCCCGGGAGGAGTAGGCTCCAGAGTCATGTCGGAGAGGCTTTTCCTGTCCCAAATCCACCTGTGCCCGCTGTCATTCTTGTTTCTTCGCAGCGCCTGCGTCGTGCGGAATCGGCTTCTCCCCCCAGCGCGTAGCAGTAACGTTAGCGCGAGCACCTTCCCACGTGCCAGGAGTTGAGCGGCTGTTTGTCAAATAAGGGTTCTGTCTCTTTTCAGGGGCTTCTCGCGGAGCCTGCTCTTCGACCCCCGTACCGCTGTCTGCAAGCCAGGCCCCGGGGTCAGGCTGCTCGCAGTCTGCCTCAACGGGTGTTGGGGAGGGAGAGGCCCCCGGGAGCCTTCCTGACCGCTCCCCCCGCCCCGAGCCTGTGTTGGAAGAGTTCACGCTCTTGCTTTATGCTGAATTGGGCACTTCTGTATGTGAGGTCCCAGGCGTGGCTCCTACGCCACATGGCTCTGTGACCTTGGACTAGCCCTTCACCTTCCCCAGCCTCCTTGCTGCTCTGTAAGAGAGAGAAACCCCGTGTACTAGACAGCATGCTTCTTGAGGGCTGGGGTTTGGTTTTCTTTGCTGGATGCTGAGTTCCTGTCAAGAATACAGTGCCTGCATTTGAGGCCTGCGGTAGGCCCTGGGGGACAGAGGGAGGTAGATGTGGCCTCCAGCTGCAACGGGAATGCCACGTGGAGGCAGCTTTTCAGAGAACCGGACTGTGGGATTGTCACGGAAGGTCTGATCGGGGAATGCGGAGAGCCTGACGGGAGTAATTGGACGTTTCAGGGGAGGGTGCCGCAGCAGGGACAGAAACCGAAGAGGAGGCGCGCGTGGGGCCGAATGGGTGTCGTGGTTTTTTTCGGATTCGGGAGAGGTACAGGGTGGTGGTGGGTGTTGATAGGGCTGCAGCCCTGCATCTGGACGACGTTGGTGTCTTCCCTGTGGGTGCTGGCCGCTGCCGTGCAGGGTTGGCTTTCAGCCTTGCTTTGGGGACACGGTGCATTCAGGTGGCCTCGGAGCCCGTGGGAGCGAGACAGGGATGGCATGCCTCATCCAGGGCGTTGTGGCCCCTGAGCTAGAGACCGGAGCACCCTTGGACCTGCTGGGCCTGCGGCATGCAGGCCAGGCCTCTCCACCAGCTGTGTCTGTGAGCACGCCCCTTCGGGCTGCAGGAGGGAGGGCTTCATCCTAGGACACGGCGGCTGTCCTTGTTTCCTGCTCGTGCACATATTTGGGGGCCCCAACTGGGTGCCCGTTGCTGTTCTAGGGACTGCAGCAGAGAACCAAACAGGAAGCTTAGACTTTGGCGTAAGCCTGGGGCCTCAGAATCACGAGATATACTGGCTGAAGGGGATGCATCAGCAGGAACCGGGGAGCACACGCCTCACCTCGTGCAGTGAAAGGCAGACGCCCACCACAGCCCTCGGGTCCTGTGTACAAAGGTGCTTGGTCAGTCGGGTACTGGACACACAGGTGCCTGCTATAGCCGAGTTTACCTATGAGGAGGGCTGCTGGGGGCCTGGAAGGCTTTCCAGGAGGAAGTGTGACAGGGCTGGCTAGCTTCAGGGGCCTGCCTCGTGGATCTCCTGGGTGGAGGGCTCCTGCCTCCCCACCGCGGGTGTGAGGGGTGCTGTGCTTTGTGGTCCGTGCAGGCCCTTGCTGCGTCCCAAGCCCCCCATCACCTGTACAGGGGAAGGAACTTCTCGTTTCTCCTGGCAGGTAACCAGATGCCTGCTTGGTGAGAATTACTCATTCTTGCCTGTAGAGCTTAGCCACTCGCCACCTTTTTAGTCTCTCCTCACTGACTTGATGTGTTACGGTTTTGAAAACTTTTGTGTTTGAGAGAGTTTTAATAACGAATGGTACAAAACCTCCTGTAAAGACTAAAAGTTAATATTTGTGGAAATGATTTTTTTGTTCCAGAATTACTCAAAGGAACTTTTGCAGGATTCGAAACCTTACTTTTAGGGTTTTCCCCAAAGATGCCCAGTGATGGTGGTTGTGCACGGCCACGCAGGAGGACTCTGTGGAGTGTCTTTGTTATCCCTTGTCGGCCAGGGGCTGTGTAATTCGGTTCAGGGTTTGCCTGCGCCTTGGAGCTTGAGGCTGGCCTCCCGGAAACAAGGCCCAAGGGGGCGGGCGTGAGGACTGCCGGGGTCTGTGGTGGCAAGGACACCAAGTCTTCTACTGGTTGTGGTGGTCCTCTGGTGCAGAACATCCAGGGGGAAGCAGGACCGCAGACTCAGAGGAACGGCACAAAGATGTGTCAGCCCTCGTTTTCTAAAGATTCTCTGGGAGCCACTTGGAGACTTGATGTCCTGGAGAGGTGCTACTGAACGCTGCCACCTGTGGATGGAAGGTGGGTGAATTGCCACCGGATTGGCACACTTCCTAACCAGCTCCTAAAGCAGGGAGGGGAGGGACGGTTGTGACGTTGTGGGAGTGCTTGCCGTGTGCTTGTGTCTTGTAACACTGGGCCTTGGGTGAGCACTCTCGGCGACCCCAGGACTCTTGTCCACAGTGTCCGATAGTAGCAGCAAGAGTGCGCAGGGGTGATCTCGGTGCCCCGGGTTCTGGAAAATGCCTTTCTCAGTCATTGTGGGGTAGGGGTTTGCCAGCTCTGCCCGGATCTGGAAAGCTTGACTCTGCAGCGGATTCCTCTTTGGTCATGTTGATCAGCAGCCGGGGAGGGTCAGTGTCATGGCCGCAGGCACTTCTGGCACACCTGGGGCAGGCCCTCTGGTCTTGGCCTTTCCTGGCCGAGGCTGCCTTGTGCTCTCAGTGTGCCAGCCACACCTTCGTGTTTTCTCTAATTGGTTTGGCGGGCCTGCCTTCCTGCCCACTTGGCATAATGAGCGTGGTCATCTCGAGAGAGGGACTGACGGCTGGGTATTTTCCACTCATCGTGGCAGGGAGCCAGCTGTCCTCACGCCCTCGCCCTTGCTGAGTGACTGGAGAGTCACGGGATTTACGGCCGCTCAGAGCTCCCTGAGTTCTCTATTAGCCACTGACCCAGAGGATGTGCTGGTCTTCCCAGCACCAGGGAGGGGGGACAGGGGGCGTCTGGGAGGGACAGGAGGTCTCCCCGAGCGTTCCACACGTGGAAATGGTGCTCTGAAAGACGAAGAAAGCTGCTCAAGACCGCAAGTCTACTGAGTGGCAAAGCTGATGACCAAAATCCGTGTTTTCCCACTGGGTCCCATTGCCTCTGCAGGGAAAACTGTCAGAGCAGGAAACGTAGACTTCACAGGGAAAAATGGGAGGAAAGCGCAGGCCGTGGATTGAGCGGTGGTCTGAAAGAATTCTCGGCATTCTGTGTCCTGGGCGCCGACCTGGCATTTCCCTTTACCGCTGCCGGCTGCCCGTAGTGGCTGCTGTGTCAGGGATCGAGTCCTGACCATGCAAACCCCACTTCGTCTTCCTGACAGCAGGTAGTCTGCACCTACGTTTGTGCCTTCATCCAGAGTGCCTCTGTATCTATCTGTGAGTTTGGGTTTTGTGTCTAGATTCCACGCGTAGGAGAGATCACGTGGTGTTTGTCTTTCTCCGACTGATCTCAGCACGATGCCCTCGAGGGCCACCTGTGTTGCCGATGGCAAGATTTCATTCCTGGGTGTGGCCGGGTAACATTCCTTTCCGTCCAGTCCAGTCCGGTCTGTGGGCACTTGGGCTGTTTGAGTAACGCAGCAGTTCCCTAGGGGAGCGTGTGTCTTTCCAACTTGGCGTCTTGTTCCCTCCAGTCCCCAGTGGTGGGATGGCTGAGTCTTACGGCAACTTTATTCTCGTCCCTCGAGGAACCTCCATACTGTTTGCAGAGGCTGCACCAGTTCGCGCCACCGACAGCGCGTGGGGTCCCCTTCTCCTCATCCTCTCCGACACTGGTGGTTTGTCTTTTTGACGCTAGTCATTCTGACAGGTGTCAGGTGACAGCTCACTGGTTTTGATTTGCATTTCCCCGATAATGAGTGCCGTCGAGCACCTTTCCACGTGTCTGTTGGCCATTGTGTCTTTGGGAAAGCGTCTGCTCAGGTCCCCTTGCTGTACAGAAGGAGGGAGCCTTCGTAAAGATGCATTTCATCATAATTTAGTAATGAAAATTTTACTTTCTAGTAGCACTTGACCTTAGCAGTTCTGAAGTCTGTTGTTCTGCGAGACTTTGGTGCCCTGTGCTCTACCTCTGGGTCCTGGACTTTGTGCTCCTTCCTGCCTCGGATGGGACAGAGGGAGGCCTACTTATTCCTTATTCCTGTTTCCACTGACCGAGTGACAGTGGGAACATTTATTTCAAAGGACAAGAAGTTGTTTTTCATTTTCAGATAATCCTTGTGTTTTTTCGGAGGATGGAAAGATCTGTGACTGGAGCTGTCTGGGGCTCCTCAGGGAATGTGTCTTAGCCCAGAGAAACGATAGGAAGATTATCGTGTTTGTGGAAATTAATACGAAAGAAGCCAGAGGGTTGAAGTCATTTTTTAAGTCCTGGGACAAAAGCTTCTGTGCTCCAGAGATGCGGTTTCGGTGGGGCACCTGCAGGGTGCCTCTCGTGCTGTGTGTTTCTTAGATCCTGGCAGGACCCGGTGCCTGTGTGTGAAGTTGGGGGGGTGGGGGGTGCCCAGCGGGCCCCTGCACAGCACCTTGGCGTCCTGATGTCCCTGAAGCCACGTGGACGGGTCCTGGGCCACAGCGGATCAACGAGGTGTTCCCTTTGCCCCTCGGGTCTCTTCCAGACCATGTGGTCGTCTCTCCTCAAACTGACTAGCTTGTTTTTCCTTCTGCAAGTCTGATGCCAGTTGGTGGGCTGTTAATCTAGTTTACTCTCCTTCCTCCCTGAGGCTGGGGCTCCTTCCCATCCCTTTTCTCATAGACACTTGCCTTGCTGGGAACCCTCTGGGCCAGGTGGCCGCGCAGGCCCATGGCCAGGCCCCTGGGACAGTCCCGTCCCTTTCCGAGGCAGATGGCTCCCAGCAGGTGCTCCCATGAACCCTGCACACTGTTGGTCTGCCTGCTGTGGGCACTTCTCCCAGTTCTGGAGGCCTGGAGCCCCTTGGTCCGACCTGTCACTGGTGGGGAAACAACTTGCCACTTCGGAAACATGCACCCTTTGGAGAAACCCGTTGAGAACTCCTGGGACAGGAATTGGGCCCAGTGGGTTCTTGCTCTGTGCTCCTTACCTGTGCTGGTCTCTGGGTGGTGTCTTCTCGAAGGTACACGGGACGGGCGTTCTGCCCCGTGCCCTGTAGACCGCTCCGGCTCTCCCGGCATGCTTCCCTGGATCCTGACCTTGCACCAGCAATGGTCGATTCGTAACGTTTTGTTGTAAGTCGCTGTACAGTGAATCTGTTTGTAGCTTTGGTGCGCGTAGCTTCCTGGAACCGCCGTCACGGGCCAGGCACAGAACAGGACCTCACTCCGGCCTCTGGCCCGGTCTCTGTCCTCGTAGCTTGGCCTTGGAGAAGGCCACGTAAGTGGGGTCGTGTGGTGCGTGCGTCCCGGAGACGGGCCTCTCGGCGTGCCTGAGGCCCCCACAGCCGAGCGGTATTGTGTGTGGCACAGCCTCCATCATCCAGGTGTTTTAGGGATGTCCGGTCAGTTAGTGATGAGTCTGCAGTGGGGTCTGCCGGTTTCCGGTCTCTGCTTCCGTCCCCGTCCCCTCCGCGCCTCGGGTGGGTTACGTCTCCGCTGTTGCCGCAGGGATGCAGTGAGCCTTCTCCGCTTCCCGGTCTCCGCGTCCGGGAGACCACATCTGCCACATGGAGTCCATGTTGATCCGTGCAGCGTCTCCTTCGGCCGCGGCGGCCCCATCACGGTGGTACGGTGGCCGCTTGCCGTGGGCGGACACGTTTTGAAGAGCTGGGGCGGAGAACAGTCTGTTTCGCCGTTTCTCTTGCCCTTCTTCCGTTCGCGGCAGCCTGGTTTCTCTCTGCCTCCGGCAGCACTCTTGGAGCAGCCCTGCTTCTCTCCTTACTGTCTCCTCTTTCCTGCCCAGAGAGTGTTCAGTTCATTCCTGAAAGACGTTTGTGCTGGATGTGGAAGCATCCTCACTCAGGGATGAGGACACGAGGCGCGGAGGGGTCGCGTCCTCCCCAAGGACTCGCAGGTGTCAGATGTGGAGAGCCAGGGTAGTGCCTGGAGTCTCGGCGTCAGCCGCTCGCCCCGCAGTCCGGGTGCCTGCCCGGTGCGGGCCCTGTTTCCCGGGGAGGCCGTCCGCTGGCTCACGGACGGGGCCGGAGCCCGTGTCTCTCCGCGGCGGACACGCACCGTCTCGCTTTGGGTCCGGGGGTCCCTTTCTCCGTGTTCTTGGGCTGTCCTTCCGGAGCTCCCGGATGTGGTCGCTTCACGAATTGCGAGGCTGGTCGTATCTTGCTCAGTGGAAACCGCCGCGTTTACCTGCTGCCCGCCGCCTCCACCCCGGACCCCGCGGGGCCGCAGCCTCCTCTGAGCCACAGCCCGCGGCGCCCACCGCGCCACCGCTCTTCCCGCCCGGCCGCCGGCTCCCAGCCGGGGTTTCCGAGCTGCGGCTGTGCCCGCGCGTCCCAGGTGCGGTAGCGCTCCGGGCTCTGACGCCAGCCGTGTGTTTGGGTTTCAGGCGCGCCCACACCCTGACGGTGCTCTTCATCCTCACCTGTGTGCTCGGCTACGTGACTCTGCTGGAGGAGACGCCTCGGGACACGGCCTATAACACCAAGAGGTAACACGGCCCCCGGCCTGGCGGGTGCAGGCACCTGGCGTGCTTGGGTGGGGGGGTCCCTGCTCTCCGCGGGCTGGCCTGTGGCTCGCGGGGCCAGTATGCACTCGCGGGCTGGCCGGGCTCCCGGTGTCCCCGCCGCGTGTGCCCGAAGCGTCTCTCCCAGGCTGCCTCCTGGAGCTCTGTGCTGTGTTTACCCCTCCTCCACCTGTCTCAGGACTCCTGAGGGTGCTGCCCCTCGTGGACCTGCAGCCAGTGAGGGATTCGCGCGAGTAACAGACCAGAATGTGCCTCAGCGCCTCCAGGGGTGGAGCCCAAGAGGGGTCCTGGTCACTAGTTCTGGCGGGAGGGATGGTTTCCCTACACATCCCACCAGCAGTGCCCTGGACCCTGCCCGAGTGTCCTACGGTTCGGCTCAGTCCTGCAAGATCACCCCCCATCACCCCTGCAGGTGCCAGCCACATGCCCCAGTTGTCACCGGTGCTTCTGACCAAATGGCTGCAAATCAGAGGTTTCTGTGACCCCCTTCTTGGTACTATTAAGTTGCTAGAGCGGCTCACAGAACTCGGGGAAGCGTGTTGCTAGATCACCGGTTGATTAAAAAGGAAGTAAGTGGGGGACAGCCAGGGGTGAGAGGTGCCCGGGGCGAGGTCTGAGGGCTTGGGGCGTCTGAGCCCGCTCCAGGCACGCCACTCTCCCCTGACCTACACCTGTTCACCAACCCAGAAGTTCTCAAAACTTGGTGCCCTGGGTCTTGTGGAGGATGAGTGACTGTCCCGTTGCCTTTGGTGATTTGACTCAGCCTTCAGCGCCTCTCCCATCCCCGGAGGTCAGGGGGTGGGACAGAGAGTTCCAGCCCTCCAGTCCCGCGGCTGGTTCTCCTGACGGCCAGTCCTCACCCTCAGGTGAGGGTCTGAGACTCGCCTCAGTAACATAACACAAGAAACCTTTAGCCCTTCAGAAATCCCTGCGGTTTTAGGGGCTCTGTGCCAGGGGTGGGGCGGGGCGGGGGTGGAGGCCAAGTGTTTCTTATTATAAATCACGGGACCACAGAGCCTGTGAGTTTGGGCGTCTGAGAGTGTACAGATTTGCGTGTGCTCCTGCTGCGCTGAGCTCTGATACTGCTGCTTTTGGAAAATTTTAAGTGGGCTTCTCGGGCATGATGCCGTTGTGCGGGTCAGGAAGCGGGTGCTGCCTTTGCGGTATTATTTCCAGACTCGCTGGCCGGTTGTGTCCCTTGCTGGAATCCCACGGATTCTGAGGCCACTCTCAGAAGTGTGTGAGGAAGATTGGCTGGCTTTAGAGCAGATTCCCGTGAGGTTTCTGCACTGGATGGACTCCCCCAGGCTCGGGAAGCCCCTGTTGCAACTCTGACCCACTTGCCCTGGTGTGACGGGCACCAGGGCAGGGACAGAGGCAGAGGGCAGCGCCGGAGGACCGGAGGTCAGATTTGGTTGGTGGGGCCAGGCTTGTAAAGTAGGGGTGTTAGCGCCGGCCCAGAAGTGCGTCCTAAGCACCGTTCTTTGCTCTCAGGCATCAGTAGCCCGTGAGGACGCCGGGTGCTCTCTCAGCTGTGTGCGGCTGCCCATGAGTGCACGCGCTTCAGAGCCCCCAGTTTGTCTCCCAGGCCACAGCCAGAGGGTGGGGGCTCTGCCCCTGCGCCGTGTCCCTGGCTCCTGGTTGCACGCCCTGTGGGCCGCCTTCCTGCATCTCTCACGCTGTCCCCCGGGTGGCTTTGCCGGGTCTGTCTCTTGTTTTCTGAGCCCTGGGTGTCAGCCTGGGGCCCAGCACGTCTGCACACGGCACTGCCCATTACTTGGTGTCCCACTGGTGCAGGGGGGCTGCTCGGTGCAGCATGTGTGGGTGATGGGGTCCAGAAGTACAGGGAGCTTGGCCCTTCTGGGGGGCCCCAGGTTGCCCTCACTGTGGCGGGTCCCTCATCAGGGACACTGAACCTGTGGTTGTAGGAGACAGGGAGGCTGTGGTGGGAGCCCGAGTGTGCTCAGCGGGCATTTCCAAGTAGAAGGTGGCCTTCTCTGTGCTTTTGTCTGTTAGTGCCAGGTGTCTGCTGGGCCCAGATGGGCAGAGACCAGAAAGAAAGCGGGACTTGGTCACATTCAAGAGGTGTCCCCCCTTGGCTGTGGGGTCAGGCCAGAAGTGAGCAGTTCCAATGACACCAGGCAAGAGTTGTCACAGGTAGGGCACAACCCCAGCCACAGTGGGCCCATGCAGGGCACCCTCGGAGTGCCCTCCAAGGGCAAGGCCTGGGTTCTGACTCATCGGACACCTGCCAGGGAGCCCCTCCAGCCTAGACCCAGGGGCACGTCCCACCTCTTGGCCCCGTACCGGCTCCTATCCTGAGCCGCCCCTGCACGCGAGTGGCTGGGACAGTGAGCAGCAGGTGCCTGGGCCCTCGCCCAGCAGCCCCTGTGCACGGTCACTGAAGGAGAGGCCTTGAGGGGGGTGGGGATGTGAGGGCTCCTGGACACTTTGCTGCTCTGAAGTTATGTGTCCTGGGGACACTGGAGGTCTTCGTAGCTCACAGTCTCTGTCCTTCCTGGGACAGAGAAGAGCCACCTTCCTGGCCCCGTAATTCTGCACGTGGTGCCTGGAACCTACTCCTGGCTCGTCCCTGGAGGCCTTGCTTCGGCCCCATTCTCGCGCCACTCGTGGCTCTGCTGCTGCTTCCCAGGATCTCCTGGGTGTGTGGACGCGTGGGCACACAGCCTGCCTCCAGCTCAGCACGCCTGCCTGGCTGAGGCTGGCACTTCCGGGCAGCCCCCCAGCCCCAGCCCCAGGCCCGCCCTTTGGTAGCACATCAGAGCTTTCGATGCGCTCAGGCTTATGTCTTGTGTAAAGGAAGAGCTTCTAAAAATTATGCTGTTAAAAAAAACCCAATGAGTACGTCGTTAAAAAAGTAGGAAGTTGGCTTGTGTTCTGTAAGCTCTCCATTTCAGCTTGTGTGTATTGTTCTTTTTATGGGTCTAACAAGTCCTGTTACTTTGGGGGAGTAGGTTTTGTTTTTCTCTTGAAGTCAAGTTTATCGACCAGTAATTTAATGCAACATGTGTCTAACCAGAGCACGGCTCAGTGAGTTTCCACAGATGCACACACCTGTGGAGATGCAGCCCTCCGCACGGGCCGTCTGTCCCCACAGGTTTCTCTTGTCTCCTGTACCGTTTCGTGTACACGGAGTCACCCACCCTGCACACTGTGTCTGGCTTCTTCCGCTGGGCATGATGGTCTCGTGACGTCCGCGTTGCGGTGTCCATCGGTGGGGCAGGATTGCTGGGGGTGTATGCTGTGTGGATGGGCTTCACCCTATCGTCACCATTTACCCATCGGCGACATTTGGGACGATGGCATGCATGTACACAGTGTATACACAGAGATACGTAAGTTATTACATGTAAAATGTGAACGTACTTTGCGTATTAGAACACACAGGACATACAACGTACTCCGAACACTGAGGAGGAACAAAGCTGGAGGAACGACACCAGCTGGCCTCGCTATGAGGCTGCAGTGACGAGGCCAGTGTGGTGTCGGCAGAGCGTTCGGCTGGGACGGACTGGGGGGTGCAGGTACGTGCCCACGTCAATGCAGTCGCCTCGTCGCTGCACAGGAGCAAAGGCATCAGGGGAGAGCCTTCTCAACAGACGGTCCCGGAACAGCGGAGAGTTCCCTGCGAGAAAGGAGACTGGATACGGGCTCTTCACTTCTCACGATAATTCATTGAGAAGGTTTATAGACCAAAGTGTAAAATACGAAGCTGTACAACTTCCTGAAAAGACAGTAGAAAATCTGGCGATCTTGGGTTTTCAAAGATGACACCAGAAGTTTGACAGTCTCTTGTAGAACTAAAGTTATTCTAACCATGGAATCCGGTAATTGGACTTGTAGGTGTTTATCGAAATTAAAGTGAAAACTCGTGTCTACACAAAAACCTGCACGTGGATGTTGTACCAGCTTTATTCTAATTGTCCAAATGTGGAAGTGGCCAGCGTGCCCTCCAGTAGGTAAACGGATAAACAGAAACAGGTACATCCAGACGATGAAATGTTATTAAGCAGCAAAATGAAATGAGGTATGAAGCCATTGTCAGATAACAAAAATTGAAGTAAATTTAAAGATCAAGTTGGCTTTGTTCAGTGATTGATGGATGGGCGGTGTCCCATCCAGCAGTAGAAGGGACTCTGCCAGGCTTTTTAAAGACAGAAGGGTGGCGGTGAAGGAAGTCATTAACAGAGACCACATGGTTTGGGGCAGGGTCACCCTCCTGAGGGGGCAGAAGGGGGCTGCGGGCCAGCTAGTCCCATGTGGGCCGGTTAAAGGTTGCGCTCCTGGGACCGATACTACACTTTGTTTGGGTGGGGATTGAGTCGTGCTTTGCTGACATGGGGCTCAGCCCAAGTGACTTTGTTTTGGGCCTGCTGTCTCCTTTTTTAACACTGCAGAGACGTAGGTGAAACTCAGACGCGTCTTAAGTGAAAGAAGCTATGTGGAAAGGCCACGCACACTGCAACCGTGTGACTCTGGTAAAGGTGCAGTGGTGGTAAGGTCACTGGTTTCTAGGGCAGTGGGGGAGCCAGTGGTAGAGCGCTGGGGAGTGTGGGGAGTGTTTTGAGTGTTCTGTACGATAACTATGATGGTAGACCTGTGACTGTGCGTTGGTCAGTGTCCACAGGACTCAACAACACAGAGTAAACCTAATGTTCACAAGTGAAGGAAAGATAATTTCGGACGTCGGGGACCCAGGAAGGGATGCAGACTGTGGCCAGACTCTCGGGGTGTTACAAACGCGTGAAACCCCCTCGCTGAAGGGGCGGGAGTCCGTAAGACTCAAGGCAGGGCACCCGCCCGCGAGCGCCGGGCTCCAGTTGACTGAAGTCGTTCCCGGCGGGGTCAGGTGACCGGTTCTGATCCTGCGGCCCGCGTCCTGGAGTGGAACAACCGAGTACGTGGCCGGCGGCCGGTGGGAGCCCCGTGCGGTCTCACCGCTGAGTGGGAGGTTACAGGGGATCGAGGGGAGGACGGGCCCTGGGGTAACGGGTGGTGGTTGGAGACGTAGTAAGAACTCGTGTTTAGCTTAACGTAGGTACAGCTGGCTGCGCAGAGAAACATTTCTCATTTGTGTGTTTGCACGGTTTGTACGCACAGCTCTGACTATCGGCCGAGAGGCCCAGAAGCTATAATGCCCGAGTGGCAAGGAGCACGTCACCCCCCAGAACGTGGCTCCCAAGACCATCCTCCAGGGAAGGAGCCCAGAGAAATGGCTGGGCTCTGGGAAGGGGCTCCCAGAGAAATGGCTGAACCCAGGCCTGGGGCAGGAGATGCCAGGAAGGTCTGGGAGGGTCGTCTAGCGCCAGAAAGAAAGTGCTCAGAAAAAAGCACAACAGATGGGGTTATGTTAAAGCTCTGATACAGGAGACCATCGAAAGGGCTCCCAATGGTCAAAGTAGGTAAATGGATACAATTTGAGCAAAAAAAAAAAAAAAATCTATAAATTATTACCACATTATAATCCAAGGTATAAAATGCATATCCGTGAGTCCGTGCCAATATAAATGATAAAGAAGTGAGGGAGAAGAGACAAGTAGCCCGTGTAGATAAATTCCAGATAAACATAGGTGCTCCCCAGCCCTTGCGTGCAGGCTGTGTAGAGGGACCCCTCCCCCCAAGAGCAGAGCAGGGAGGGCACCTGACAGGTGTGTCCCAGCCAGGGGACGTCAGAGATCATGTCGGTGTGATGTGATCTTACTCCCAAAAACAAGATCGAAATCACAGAAAGCGGCAGATGGCATTCGCTAAGGGTCGTCCTCCAGAGCACCTGACCGGTCTTCAAACTGCAGGCCATCCAAAACAACGCCTGAGGCACTGTCACAGCCCAGGGGGGTTTTGACCCCGAATGTCACGGGGGTCCTGGTGGGGTCCTGGGCCAGGAAAGGGACTTTGGATGAAAAGTGAGAAAGTCTGAAAACAGTGGACTGTGGTTAATGTACCGGTGTGGATTCGTAAATTGTGACAGACGCCCCATCCTCACGTCGGGTGTTAACGCAGACCTGGGTGCAGGGAGTGGGGGGGATACTGTACATCCTTCACCTGACTCACGGATCTTGCCAAGTGACCCTAAACACTGCCTTAAGATGTACAACCGAGGTTGGAATTGAGAGTCTGACCTGGTGAGGGCAGGTGGGGCACAGGCGCCCTGAGACTTCACCTCCCTCGTTCTGTTCTGGTGGTGACTTCTCTGGGAGTCACCTGTGGCTCCAAAGCTATCTCTCGGTCGTGCCAGGAGGGGCCTCTCCTGGGGGTGGAGGGTGTCACACTGGGAGTGCTGCCTAGTGGGGGTCTGTGTGCCCCTCCAGGCAGCCCCTTGCAGACTTCCCGCCTCCCCACACCCTGCCCTGAGCAGTGGGCACCTCACGGGCCCTCTGTGTCAGCCCCTGTGATGGGGATGTGGGTCCCGCCCTGCTGAGCGCAGTGGCCAGTGTCCGTCTGTCCCTCCACACTTACTGTGGTCCGGAGGCCGGCAGGAGCAGGGAGCCTGTCCTACTCGGGACAGGACCACTCTGCACACCCACAGCAGCATGCTGCCCGGTGCGATCGGAACACACCCTGGCCACACGGGGGCGGGCAGGAGCGGAGGGGCTGGCAGGCGGTGTCCTGTGGGGCCCGGCCTCATGGGTGCCTGCCCTGGACCCTGGGCGCTCTTAGCAGGTGGGGGGGGGGGGGGCAGGTGCTTCCAGGCTGACGCCTCCGGCCTCCCGTGTGGTGTCGCATCGTGCGTGTTGGAGGGCAGCAGCCCAGCTGCAAACTGCGATGTGCGTCCCTGCCGGCAGTGGGGAGGGCAGGCGGCACTGCCCCCCTCAGACCCTGCGCTGGGCGGGCGGTGGCCATGTGAACGGAGCGTGAGCACCGCTGTCTGCGTGTCCTCCTTGCTCCTGTCCCCCCCCCTCCCCGTGCAGGCACGTGTCTGTGTGTCTGTGCACGTGTGGTTGCAGCACGTCCGCTTGGTCCTGTTGTGAATTAGCCCCGTGGGGACTGCGTGGGGGGTGCTGCCCTTGCCTTGCGGGAGCAGAGAGCCTTCCGACCCTGGCATCCTTCTGTCTTCGGCGGGCCCTCGGTGCCCTGGGTGGTCACGTGTGGAATTTCAGGGGCTCTTTCAATGGGAAGCACACACACTAGTGGGCACCACTTTGCCACCTAGACGACGCACAGCCTCCACCAAGGGTCTCGTCCCAAGGGCGGGTCTGCCTCTGGCAGTTGGCCTGGGCGCCCCCCCCCCCCCCCCCCCCCCCCCGCGAGGCCCGGCCTCCCCTCCCTGGGGACAGGGGCTGTCGCTGCAGAGGGCATCCTGGGGTCCCTCCTACCCCCAACCTCCCGCCTGGGAGACACACACTGAGGGGCTGTTTGTTCTTTGTTTGCAGAGGTATTGTGGCCAGTATTTTGGTTTTCTTATGTTTTGGAGTCACACAAGCTAAAGACGGGCCATTTTCCAGACCTCATCCAGGTAACTCGCCCTTTCTCTTTCCGTGTGTGCCCATGTGACGGTTCTGTCCCGAGCAGTCGCTCCGTGTCTGTGCTGCTGGGTGTGAATGTCCTGTCCTCCTCTTCCCAGCCCCTCCCGCCAGCCAGGGCGCACTGTCACAGCTGAGGGCGAGGGCTGGGTTTCCTGCAGCCCCTTCTCCCGTCTCTCCGCTCCTCACCTTGTCCCGCAGCTGTCCTTACCCCCTGTGCGCCTTCCACCCACTGTGTCTCAGGGGGCCGCTTCTACAGACCTTGGTGCCCTAGGACTGGCCAGCGGGGTCGGCATGGGCTTCAGCTGGTGGCCCTGCCATTGGCCTGCTCACTGGGTGCCATCTGCAATGAGTTCTCCTGTCTCTAACCCCCAACCCCCAAGTTGAGGGAGTTCCAACAACCCCCTGGGCCTCGGAGCTGCAGAGCAATGCTCGAGCTGCCCCCTAGTCCTGCCCCCCTGCCCCGCCCCCCCACTGCTGGTCCTGCCCCCTAGCCCTGCCCCTGCCCCCCCCACTGCTGGTCCTCTTCCCTAGCCCTGCCCCTGCCCCCCACCTCTGGTCCTGCCCCCTGCCCTGCCCCAGCCCCAGTGTGTCTAGGGCTCCAGCCTCATTGAGGGGCTGCCTCTAAGGGCAAGGCATGGTTGGTTTCCTGAAATGTTACAACTTAGTAACCTTTGTAATCTTAGAACCTTTGTTTCTTTTCTGTCTTAATAGGGGTGTGTATTCATTGTAGAATACTTGGAAAGTACAAAAAGTATTTTAAAATAGAAACAAAAGCCACTCACAGGAAGAAGCCACTGTTAAGGTTTAGTGTGTTTTTGCACATGGTACACACGTAGCATTTAAACATGGGATCCTACTCTGTGTGGTTTTATATCAGAGTTCCTCACTTCAGGGAAACACAAAGACCCCCTTACTAATTTTTTACTTGACAACTAGATATTTAATGGCTGCTCGTTTGGTGGTCATCTGAACGCACTCCGGTTTGTTTACCAGTCGTATCATTGCCTGTGTCCGATCATTCGTGTAGCACAAAGTCCTGGGAGGAGAAGCAGCAGCTTAAAGAGCGGGACTATTTTAGGCCGTGCTGGAGGCGACCGGACTGCCCTGGGGAAGGGGTCGGTGAGCGCTGTGGCTGTGAGCTAGTCCCCGGGTGCTCCGAGCGGTACGGGGGCACCTGCCTGGGGAACCTGCGCTGGCTGGTCTCACCGGCCACTCTGCCCCCCTCGATGCCTGGTTGGAACGCTGACACTGGCTGACACCGCCTGGTGCCTGCCGGAGGGGCAGTGGTGAGTGCACGCAGCTGCACGGCCTGGCCCCGCGGCTCCCCACCTGCTCAGTCTTCTGGGCCTCAGAAGGGTCTGAACTAGCCAGAGTGAGAGAACAATTTAAAACCCACCAAAAGTCATGACAAAAGTCCGGGTGCCTGTTGGATCGGCCGGGAAGAGTTCTGGAGAGTCAGCGGACGGAGGGGGGGGCAGAGCAGGTCGCTTGTGGGCGCTGGGCCCAGCCTGGGATCGGACAGCGGTGGGCAGCTGCTTGGCCTCTGGGCTCCTGGGAGGCCCTGCATCCCGTCCAATCTGGGGTGCCGGTCACCCGCCCCCATGTTGCGTGCTGGGCTCTGCTGCGCCTGCCTTTCGGTTTGGTTGCTGGGTGTGAGCGGCTTCCCTGCCGGTCTGTGATTTACCGAATGCAGAGGCCCGCTCTGGGGCACCTGCTCCCTCGTGGCGGGCAGGACGCCTCAAACTTGTCAAGTCAGAGCACATGGGAAGTGGTCCCCTCAATCCTGGGCAGCACGCCATGGGGACGGTGGGGAGGGTTTTCTGGCCCAGAAAAAAGGTGCTTTGTTGGGAAACTTGAATTGGCTACAGTTCCAGTTGAAACTGGCCCGTGAAAAAGGCACCCTTCTCTTCACGATTTCTGTTTTCATGCGTGGCTCCCTCTGGAAGCTGGAGTAAACAGAATATTGTGAGGGCTGCGGGGGCCGCTGGATTTGATGCGCAGGAAGAAAGTGGGTGTGCAGGTGGGGCGGGTGCTCGGGGAAACCAGGGGCGCACCCGCTGCGTGTTTGGGGGCGGGGCGGGCCCTGGGGGTTCTACAGGTGGAGGGGGATGGGCAGTGGGGCATGGCCAGCTGGAGGCCCTCTGATGGGGGAGGGGAGCAGACGAGCTCAGTGTCACAGGGCCCGTGAGGAAGGTGCCCTCGCATGGCTGTGGGGCGAGCGCTCCGGGGAAGCACCCTGAGTCGCTTTACCGCAGGCCCTTTTAGATCCTGCTGCAGCCTTGACCAGAGAACTTTCCAGGCTTTTCCCAGACTCCACGGCAGCAAGGCTAGTTTGTCACGTCCACTGTTTACCCCACGCCCGGAGGCACTTGAGCAAAGCGTCCTTCGGGCTTTGTGCTTCCTGCCTGCGTGAGCTGCAAGCGGAGGTTTCACAAGCCCGAGGGTGCTGGCTGGGCCCCGGAGCCCCACACAAGCGCCTCCTTACCAGCTGCCCTCCCTCCCCCTGCCGGCGGCTGGGATCCCCAGGGCCAGCGGGGCCAAGGTCTCTTCCACATTTGTAAGCACCACCGTTGTTATTCAAGGAAAATCGTTTTTAAAACTAAGCTGGTGGTGTTTCTTTAAGCAGACACAAGCAACGGGAAAGTAGATAGTTTAGGCCGGTATTAAACAGGATTGTCAGGATTGTTGGAAGGTGAAAGTTGTCATTTGTGGTTTTTTTAATTTATTTTGAGAGGGCGTGCACGTGAGTGGGGGGCGGGGCAGAGGGAGAGAATCCCAAGCCGACTCCAGGCTGCCGGCGCAGAGCCCCCTGTGGGGCTTGGTCTCATGGACCCTGAGGTCGCGACCTGAGCCGAAGCCAAGAGCCACGTGCTCCCCGTCATTTGTCTCAGACGATGGTTTTAGATGCTTCCTCTGCTGCTCTTTCCTCCCCTGGTGAAAATCTGAGCCTCCCCTTTCAAGGGATGAAAACCAGGTGGCCGATAAAAGGAATTTGGGGGACAGGTGGTTTTTTTCTCTGCTTTATTAAGATTTCATTGGCCCAGAACAACGTGTGGGTTTAAGGTAGACCAGGTGATTGACAGCCCCCCGTCACCCCCGCAGAATTAGTTTCTTTTTTGTGGTGAGAACACTGAAGATCGCCCTCAGCAGCTGTGAAGTGTGTATTCCGGGGACCCGCGGTGCGGGTGGAGATGGGAGTCTCCTGAAGGTTCGACAGAAGCAGGGTCGGTCTAGCCTCCGGCTTGGCATTGGAGACCGTTGTCAGTGCAACTCACCGCGTTAGCGCTGAAGGAAAACGAAGTCTCCTACGCATTCGTGGTGAAAACTTAGCATGCTGGGATTCATAGGTTTTCTTAACTCGCCAAAAGGCATCCGGCAGAAACCCACTGCAGGTTTCCTCAGCGGTAAAGGTCAGAGGTCTCACCGGTACACACGCGCAAGGGCGCTGGCTGCCCCCGCTTCTGGCCCCGGGGGGGGGGGGGGGGGGAAGCTGGGAGCACTGGCCGGAGGCATCGGGGCCGGAGGCATGGGCATAGCCCAAGCTCGCTTCCGAGTGAGGCCTCGCGCAGGCGTGCTGCCGGCCAGCGGCGGGGCTGGCGCCCCTGACGCTCGTGTTCTGTGTCTCTGTAGCTTACTGGAGGTTCTGGCTCTGCGTCAGCGTGGTCTATGAGCTGTTCCTCATCTTCATACTCTTCCAGGTGAGCGGGTTTTCTTGGATAATCTGGGGGTGTGGGCGGTGCCGCGGCCCCGGTAAGCGAAGGGTGTCCGAGCGGGCTTTGCCCACCAGCCCCTCGGGAGCTTTGGCAGGAAGCGAGGCTGTGAGGGGGGCCCTCCAGAAGGGTCCGCTTTGGGAAGGCTGCGGGCACCGCGTCTCAGCAGGGTCTCTGCCCTGAGCCGCGTGTGGGCCCTGCCCAGACGGCCCCCGCTGGCGAGCGGGGACGGGGCCCAGTGGGACGGTCTGCTCGGGTGGGACGCCTGCCTGTCCCCTGAGCAGCAGGGTCCCACCCCTGGGGAGGGCGGCACCCCCACTAGCTGGTCCTGGGGTTTAGTCCTCGGGGCTTCTCCCTCCGAGTGCACCTTGTGCAGCAGGATGGTCCGGAGGGAGGCCGGAACGTTCTCCGTAGTAAACCGTGGCTCCCCACTTGCTGGCACTGGTGTCTCTTTACTAAAGCTTTTCCTTCTGCTCAACCCCACGTGCACCTAGACGGTGACCTTCAGTTTACAAAGTACTTTCTTATTCACAAGCTCACAGCTCCCGTCAGTTCTGTCTCTCGTGGTTTATCGCCACGTGGTGAGATTCACTCTTAGCGCGGTGTATGGTTCTGAGTGTTGACAGCTGTATGTGTAAACCCATGTCTAGGACACAACAGTGGCTCGTGTCCCCCAGAGCGCCGACCTGCTCTCCCTCCACCACCAAGTCCTGCCCTGTGGGAACCCCCTGGGGGCGCGCTCGCTTGTGCCTCCTGGGCCCTTGGAGGGCGTCGGGGTCATCGGGGTCGTGGGGGTCGTGGGCCATCTCCTGCTGGGCGGGGCGGCCTTGACCTCGAGCGGGAGCCGTTTCCTGAGCGGGGCTGCTGGTGACAGGCCCGCGGGCACCCGAGCACGTGTTAGGTCTGCTCGCACTGCTTCCCGGCACGACTGGCCAGTGGCTCCCTCCAGGAGAGAGCTCCTGCCACCAGACCCTGGGCGGCACCCGCGCTTGTCGGGACCCTTACCGTGGCCGCCTCTCCTGGCCTTGTTTGCGTTTCTGGGTCAGCCAGGTGTCCTCCGTGGTGCGGTGCTCGCGCCGCGGGACCGTCCTGCTCGGGGTCTGCAGCCTGCACCTGGCACAGCTGTGCCCGAACGTCTGGGTTCCTGCTCTCTGGATACAGCAGTGCCCGGCCTCCGATCCTGTGGCCGATGTCACGGTCTGAGGGTCACTTCCACAGACCCCAAGCTGGGGACAGGTCGAGTTGCAGGACAAGGCAGTGCGTCTGTCTGGCACAGATGTGATGCGGGTCTGAGGCCAGAAGACGTCCGTCACCCGACCTCATCCTCTGCCCTGCTTCGTCCCTTGTCTGGTACTTGGGGCAGGAGTGAGGGGATGGTGTCCTGACCGCAGGCCCCCCGGGGCCACTCCCTGTGGGCTGGTGGCCACAGGGGGCCCGAGGGAGGGGTGAGGCTGTGTCTGCTGCAGGCAGCCTTCCGTCTGTCGACCCCAGAAGTCTCCTTAGCGCTAAGGCCAGAAAGGGCGGTTTGCTGCTGTTGGTATCCGTGTCTGGGAAGGCTGACCTGATGTCGTGTTTCTTCTGGGAGGGCCTGTGGAGAGGGGCAGTAGCAAGAGCGGTGACCTGTGACCCCACCTGTGTCCCCACCCACACAGCCTCCACGTGGGGAGCGTGGCGCATCTCCTTGGACTCGGGGCCTCCCCACCCCCACCACGTCTGCCCGTCCCTGCACTGCAGGGTGTTTGTCCCTACTAGGCAGAGGCGTCATCCACACACCCCAGGCCACACGCACGCTTTCGGGACTTTAGCCGAGCTCTCCCGTCGCCACCAGCAGCATGTGGCCTCACTGACCAGGGCGCTGGCCTTGCAGACTGTCCAGGACGGCCGCCAGTTTCTGAAGTATGTGGACCCCAAGCTGGGAGTCCCACTGCCGGAGAGGGACTACGGGGGAAACTGCCTCATCTACGACGCAGACAACGAGAGTGACCCCTTCCACAACGTCTGGGTACAGGCGGGCCCTAGGAGCTCCGTGCTCGGGGTGGGGCCAGGAGTCACGTGCTTAATCAGCTCCCCAGGTGCTGACCTGTCCTGCATGTTTCTGGAACCCCGGTCGTTCTGCAGATCAGACAGGGTGGGGTTGGCGTGGGCCCTGCCAGGCGCTGACCTCCCTCCTGCCTGACCCAGGGCTCCCTTCAGCTTAGCCCACTTGGCGAAGGGTCCGTGCAGCCCCCTTGTGGGGCAGGTCCCTGCCTCTCAGCCTGGAGACCTGCTCTCCTCTGTGGTCAGGGCGTGCTGTCCGCCTGCGTGCGGGATCCCAGCTTTGTCCCTGGGATCCAGTCAGCACAGCTCAGAGAGGCAGGAACCGGGCCCAGGTGCTCATGGAGAAGGAGGGACCAGTGGCTTTGGGCCGCACACGAGGCCAGTGTCCTGTCCCCATAGGACAAGCTGGACGGCTTTGTGCCTGCGCACTTTCTTGGCTGGTACCTGAAGGTAAGGTGACCTCGTCGTCAGAAGGACACCCTCGTTTTCAGGTCTGCCTTGTGCTCTGAAGCCACTTCCCAGCCACAGGCTGATGTTCAGAGTGGTTGACCGTGGTGGGCGAGGGTCTGGGGGCCATGGCTCAGGCCAGGCAGCTGTCCAGAGAGTTGACACAACTGCTTGGGCACCCTGGGTCCTGCCCCGACCCGCACTTGTCCTTGGTGTCGTGGCCTCCAACTAGTGCCTCGCCCCGCTCCTGAGGGGGTCAGGGGTGTCGCCCTGGAGCGGCTGACGCTCTGCCGCGGCCTGCAGACCCTGATGATTCGTGACTGGTGGATGTGCACGATCGTGAGTGTGATGTTCGAGTTCCTCGAGTACAGCCTAGAGCACCAGCTGCCCAACTTCAGCGAGTGCTGGTGGGATCACGTAAGTGCCAGCATCTGCCCTGGGGGGTCGAGGGCAGGATGGGACTGGGGACCACAGGTGCCCACCACCTCCCTGGCTCCTGCCCCCAGTGGATCATGGATGTGCTCGTTTGCAATGGGCTGGGCATCTACTGCGGCATGAAGACTCTTGAGTGGCTGTCTCTGAAGACGTACAAGTGGCAGGGCCTCTGGAACATTCCGACCTACAAGTACGGCTCTCGAGCTGCCCTGGTCCATGGGGGGAGGGATGTCAGCCCGACCCCAGCCTGTCTAATCAGGTCCTCCTCATCCCCTGCCAGCATTTTTCAGAGGCTCTCCAGGAGCTGCCCCCGTTAGGTGACCCGGGAGGGCGCTGGGGAGTGGGGTGTCCCGCCCATCACGGGCCCCCGGCACGGCTGCCGGGTGGAGCAGAGGGGCCCCGGGCTGACGGGCACCTGTGCTCCCAGGGGCAAGATGAAGAGAATCGCCTTCCAGTTCACGCCCTACAGCTGGGTCCGCTTCGAGTGGAAGCCCGCCTCCAGCCTGCGCCGCTGGCTGGCCGTGTGCGGCATCATCCTGGTGGTAAGGCTGGCTAGTCTCATGTGCGCGCCTGCTGGGCAGCCCGGCTCGCCACCCACCCTCCTCTGTCCCCCAGTTTCTGTTGGCAGAGCTGAACACGTTCTACCTGAAGTTCGTGCTGTGGATGCCCCCCGAGCACTACCTGGTCCTCCTGCGGCTGGTCTTCTTTGTGAACGTGGGCGGCGTGGCCATGCGGGAGATCTACGACTTCATGGATGACCCGTGAGAGCCGGGGGGGGCGGGCCTGGGCACACTGGGCGTCGCTGCCCCTGGGGCACAGCCGCAGCGCCCTCAGCCGAGTGCCCTCCCCCGCAGGAAGCTCCACAAGAAGCTGGGCCAGCAGGCCTGGCTGGTGGCGGCCATCACGGTCACAGAGCTGCTCATCGTGGTGAAGTACGACCCACATACGCTCACGCTGTCGCTGCCCTTCTACATCTCCCAGTGCTGGACGCTCGGCTCTGTGCTCGTGCTCACCTGGACCATCTGGCGCTTCTTCTTGCGGTGAGTGCCGTGCTCCCGGTGGCCTCGACACCAGCTCGGGGGCCGTGTTCGGCTGGTGTCTGCGTCCCGCGGCCCCTGCCTGTAGCTGGGTGGGGGCGTCCCTGTGAGGGGACTGCCAGGGGCCGGCCGGTGGTGACTCGGCCCCCACCGTCCCCAGGGACATCACCCTGAGGTACAAGGAGACTCGACGGCAGAAGCAGCAGAGCCGGGGGGACCAGGGCAGAGCCGGGGGCGACATGGATGGACACCTGCCTGGGCCGGAAGACCCCCCAGGGCCTGCAGAGCCTGAGAGGGAGGGGGTGCCAGCCCCAAACTGATGCACCTCACGACTGCCCAGAGCCCGGGCCTGCTGGAACCTTCCGACAGGCCTCAGCCCTTGTGGTTTTATTTTCCCTTTCTCCCATGCACATAGCTGGGCTCTGTGGGATGCAGGTGGCCCCTGACCCAGGCGTGCGTGTGCGTGTGCGTGTGTGTGTGCGTGCGCGCGCGCGCGCCCGTGCACATGTGCTCCTGGGGCTCCTCTCAGCCTGACCCGTGTGGCTGGGCTTGCTGCGGGCAGCTGGTCCCCTCCCCTTTCTGCACAGTCAGCCCGCCGGCCTCTGGGCCACAGCGAGCCCTCAGCACCCAGACGGACGGCTCAGGCCCAGCAGAGGCATCACGGTGCCTTCCTCTGCTCCCTGGGCCCCCAGCCACTCTGAAGCCCTGACTGCACCTCACTGGACCCCCATTAGCCCCTCGACGGCACATGTGAAGGATGACCATCCAGTGATACCCTGAGACAGCTGAGAAGGGGCAGGTCTAAGCAGGCAGCCCTGAGCCACTTCCTGGGGAGGCTTCATCTGACCCAGCAAACCTGGGGGTGTGAACGGGGCCGGAGGTCACCGGATTGGCTCCTTGAGGGACGTGGAGTCAGAAACTCAAAGGCCCTGGGCCTGAGGTTGGGAGGAGGGGCAGAGGGTCTTCGAGAGCTAACAGAACAAGTAAAGCAGGTCCTTACCAGCTCCCGGCCCTGTGGGCCCTGTGCATCGTGTGCCCAGTGCTGGTGCTGCCCAGAGGGCTGGGGGGGCGGGGGCAGGCGTGCAGATGGGCCGCCCCGGAGCTGCTTCCAGTGGGGGTGATGGGCCGCTGCACGAACCCAGCGGGGGAGCCCTAACAGAAGCGTTACACTTGCGACACGGACACCGTGCCTGGTGGAGACCCCACAAGAAGGACAAGCACGCCTCCTGCCAAAAAAAGTGCTTTAATAAAAGCGTCTGAAACTTTCCCACAGAAGTCCATCGATTTGAACACTTCTCTTCACTCTCAGCCAGGAGGTCCGGAGGGGGAGGGGCAGGAGGCCTCTCAGGAGATAATCCGCAGGCCTGGCTTGCGTTCTCCCAGGGCCTGGAGGAGGTCCTCGGTCTGCTGCGTCCAGTAGATGTCGTACAGGCTGCGTGCGCGGGGAGGCGGCGGGGTCACGGCCTCGCGGGCCATCCCCCAGCTCCCGCCCCCCTCCCGCGTCCCCCCACCACGCCCCACTCACACCAGCTGCTCCAGCGCACAGCCAGGCCGCTCCAGGCTCTCCATCAGCCGAAGGATGCCCCGGTCATCCATGCAGTTGTTGCTGAGGTCCAGCTCCCGCAGGCTGCGGTTGACCACCAGGAGCGAGGCCAGGCTGTTACAGCCGCCGTTGGCCACGTCGCAGTCCCCCAGCCTGGGCAGACAGCAGGGCACGGGTCACGACGAGAGGATCCGCCACAGAACAGGGTGCTGGCAGGGCTGTCCCCGCACCGCGATATTCATGGAGCCCTGAGGCACGTGTGCGTGCACACCGTGCGCCGAGACCTCAGGGTCGTAGCCGTTCCCCAGACCTCGGACTCGGGAGCACGTCTGTCTCTGGCCCAGTGGCCAGCCCCAGGCAGACACCCCAACCAGAGAGGGAAAGAAGGTGCACGCGGCTGCCCTCCAGGCTGAGCGGTCAGACGGACCCGAGGCTGGCACACCCTGGCCACAACCTCCCCGGGGCCAACTCGGGTCACCAGAGGGCCTCCTACAGCTGCTTGCTTGCTCACCGCCAGGTGCTGGAGCCTGGCTGGGCTGCCAAGGAGGCACCCAGAGGCCAAAGGTGGGAGGGAGGAGGGTGGCCGGAGGCACAAAGTACACAGAGGCTTCCAGCCTCCAGAGCAAGGACACCTAGGTGGGGGGGTGGAGCTGTGGACCCAAGCCACGCCCCCTGCCCCACCTGCCCCCAGAGCACCCCAAGGAGCTGGCAGCAGACCAGGCCCTCTGGATAGAAAAGCAGGGGACCCTGTCGGGCTCAGCCTGCAGGGCCAGCTGTCCAGGGCTTCTTCAGCCACACCCTTCAC
Source organism: Panthera uncia (assembly GCF_023721935.1). Taxonomy (NCBI): domain Eukaryota; kingdom Metazoa; phylum Chordata; class Mammalia; order Carnivora; family Felidae; genus Panthera; species Panthera uncia. The sequence continues at coordinate 50,807 of NW_026059503.1, forward strand.
CTGTGTCCCGCCCAGCATGGCCAGGCATCCCCAGAAGCCACAGTGAGAAGCAGAGATCCAGAGGCCGCCAACAAAGCCAAAACCTGCGACACCAGAAGCAAACGGCTGACGGGCCAAAAGAGAGAACAGAAACAACGGGGTGTCGGGCTACAGGGCGGTCGGTGAGACCCAGCAGTGGGTTCCTGAGAGCTCCAGGAAGGAAGAAACAAGATCGGGAAAATCCTCAAAGGCTCGACACTGGAGCACGAGCAGGCGTCCAGCACAACAAAGGAACCAGGACCCCGGAACACAGCCGTGCAGGGCAGGGGCCAGGGGTCCCAGCGCACAAAGCAGGTGCTGCCAGGCCTTTGGGAGCCCGCGGGTTCCGGGAGTTGCCAGACGTGGCCGTCAGGAGTAGGGAGGGGCCCCAGGGGGATGCGCGGGACCCCGGACTTGGACCCATCAGACTGAGACGTGCCAGGCACGCCCGTGCTCGCTCACCAGAGCACCCGCAGCGTGGCGCTAGGCTGGCTCAGGCCCTGGCACAGCTCCTGGACGCCGGAGTCGCCCAGCTTGTTGTCACTCATCTGCAGCTCCACGAGGTGCTTGTTGTGGGTCAGCATCGCGCTGACGTGGGGGCAGCACGCGGCCGTGAGGCCACAGGACTTCACCCTGGGAGAGAAATCGCACTAGGGCCTGGCCACGCCCACACCTCCGGGGTGCGGAGGCCCCGAGCCCCTCAACGCCCGCCCTCCAGGGACACACGGCACCCCCTCCCGCACGCCTCCCCCCGCTGCAGGCACAGAAGCTGACCTGGGGCCTGGGCCCCGGGGCACCAGCACCACCGTCATCCCTGAGGTGTCCCCAGGCGCCACGCTCCTCACAGGCCCACCGTCCCCCGGCTGCCATCGGGCTGCGCTCACCACAGGGACTGCAGCTGGCATCCAGGCTCCAGCAGGCTCTCGCACAGCAGCCGGGCGCCCTCGTCCCCCAGCGCATTGCCTGCCAGGCTCAGCTCCTTCAGGCTCTCCTTGGCCCTGAGCACTTGGCACAGGTCTCTGCAGCCCGTGGTGGTGATGTCACAGTCCCAGAGCCTGCAGAGCCGGGGCCGCATCACTGCAGGGCCCCCAGGGGACACACAGCCAATCTTCTCAGATACTCCCCACCTGCCCGCTGGGGCCACGGCTCTCTGAGGAAGCAGGGCGGGCGCAAACTCACCACAGGACCCTGAGCCGGGAGCTGGGGTGCAGCAGCGCGGGGCACAGTGTGGCGATGCCCTGGTCACCCAGCTTGTTGTCACCCAGGTCCAGCTCCTGCAGCGAGGCCTTGGAGGCCACGACACCGCACAGGTCCTTACAGCTGGCCGGCGTGAGGCCGCAGTTCTCCAGTCTGGGGGCACAGGGGGGCCGGCAGAACTGGGAAGCCCCCGTGGTCCCGTCCCCCCGCCAGACCCCACACTTACTTGAGCGTCTCCAGCTGGCAGGCAGAGTCCACCAGGCCCCGACACAGCACCTGCACGCCAGCCTCGCCGATGTCGTTGTTGCTCACCACAAGCTCCTTGACGTGCCTCCAGGCCCTGAGCACTGCGGCCAGGGGCTCACAGCTGGCGGCCGTCAGGTTGCAGTACTCCAGCCTGGGGACAGGTGGGTGTTGGGAACTCTGGCCAAGGGAGCTCGGTCCGGGTCTCCTCTCCCGCCCCGGGCTGCAGGGCGCATGAGACTAGAGGGCTGCTGGGCTAAGGGGCCATCTCCTTGAACGGTGGGCGCTCAGGGCCGCTTGGAAGCCGGCCGCCAACCACGAGCCCCACCCTGAGCTTGGGGGTCACTGGACCCGGGAGAAAGATGCCAGTCTCCCGATCTGGGTCTGCCTGTCTTCCTCCATCGCTGAGCCCATCAGCACACTTCTGGTGGCCAGGCCGCCCCACACGTGATGTGGGGCTACAGGCCACCTTTTAGCTTTTGGACCACAGCCCCAGCATCACACACAAGGACCATCGGCAGGTCCCCCAGAGCTCCCTCTTCAAAGCTCCCTGCGGCCAACATGCTGAGGCAAGGGCTTGCCCAGGGCAGTCCTCAGCCAAAACCACAGTGACCCGGAAGTGTAGGGCTGGGGGCGGCCTGGGTGGCAGGCCCCACACTCACTGAAGCTTCTCCAGGTGGCACTGGGGGTCCAGGAGTCCTTTGCAGAGCAGCTGCAGGCCCGCGTCCCCCAGCGGGTTGTCGCTGAGCTGCAGCTCGCGCAGGGTAGGCAGGGAGCGCAGCGCGTCGGGCAGGACCTCGCAGCCGGTGTTCGTCAGGCAGCAGTTCCGGAGGCTGGAGCACACCCAGCCAGCCATCAGCAGGGTCCCCGCCAGCCAGGCCATGGCCCCCAGGGAAAGTGCCCCTCTGTCCTCAGGAGCCGGGGTGAAGCAGACACAGCACCAGCACCTCTCCCCCACCCCGGCCCCCTCGCCTGGGAGAGCCCTGGGCCTGGCCTTGCAAGAGGGCCGCCACCTCCTCTGGGGTCTCCAGGCAAAGGAATAGAGGGCAGGAGGGGATGCACCTCGGGGCCTAGAGGACACTGGGTCGCGAGCCCAGGAACAGCAGGCAGGGCCGTGGCGTGAACAGACCCCACAGGGGGACAGGGGCCCGAGACAAGGCGGGAGGAGCCCCCACCCTCCAGGATCTGCTGCTGCCTCCCGCCCCCCTTCCCCAGGCTGACCCAGTAGGTCCACACCTGAGCTCGGGGTGGGGCAAGCACCTGGGCCGTGTGGATCATACAGGCTCACCTGAGCTTCTGGATCCTGCAGCTGGGGCTCTGCAGGCCCTGGAGCACCAGCCGCACCCCGGCATCGTGCAGCTCATTCGTGCAAAGGCTCAGCTCGGTCAGCGAGGGGTTGGCCTGGAGGGCAGAGCAGATGTCCTTGCACTGCACCTCCGTGAGGCCACAGTCATCCAGCCTGTGGACGGGAGCGTACGGGTCACCTCACGAAGCTTCCGCCGAAGACACCAGCACGTACACAGGTGACGTCTGGGCCCCCACACCCTCCACGCCGCACCGCGGGGGCAGAGTCGGCACGTGAGAGCTCTCGTCTGCCTCCCGGGAAACACCAGACCGGCACCAGGCGGCAGCTCTGAGAAGTGCCACAGAAAGGGCACAGCACCTCGGAGGGGCCGGCCAACCGGAGGGGCTCGCCAGGACGGGCACGAACGGCAGGGGCCACCCTGACCAGTGAGAACTGAACGCTGGTGGGAGGAAAACCAGCTGTCGCTCACAGGAGAATGACAGCTGATAAATGTGAACGGAATGAGGGGATTAAAAATCCCCATTAGACAAAGGCCCAGTAATAACTGTTCTGGCAAGATCCACCGACGGATGACAAAATCAGGAGGCGAAAGTCTGAGCAGAAGCAGGATGTTAGCAGTCTCTGCGTATCTCACCCAAGATATTTACCAATTACAAAGAGGAAACAGGAACTCTGTAGTGGGGACAGCTGGCAGACGCCGCCCTCACAGGTGGCCACGGTGACCAGAGGTGGCCGTTGGGTGCCATGGCGGTCGGTAGGATACAACATACCCCGCAGACACAACAGCATTTCTGCATATTCTCGTGAAAAGCTTGTGACTCAGCCCTGACGGGAAGTCAGAAAGACTTCCCAGAGCCTGAGCAGGCTCAAGAGTCGGGTGGCCGAGGACAAGAAGGGACAGAGGGACCATGTAAAGTGTGCACTGTGCATCAGAAGCCCCGCCCACTGTGGTGCTGGGGAAGGCAGCAGAGCGGCCGGCCGGGGGTGGGGGCCCGCCTGCCGCCTCCGTGTGCACCTACCTGACCACCTGGTACTGCTGGATCAGAGGCAGGAGCTCCGTCCACCGGGCGTCACTCAGCTGCTGACACTGGATGTCGAGATTCATGGTTCGAGGTGAAGTGTCTTCTAGACAGAAGGTGGACGGAGAACACTGTAGCCAGACTCCCTCAACGCCTGATGGGCCAGGGACCCCGCAGAGGGAAAAAAGCCCTAATAGGACCCCCAAGTGGGGGCCGATGGTTCAGAAGCCACGGCCCCTCCCTTGGCCAGTGAGCACCAGCTTTGTTTCCTTTCTTCAGCACCCTTATACACCACAGCCTCCAGGAGCAAGATCGGGGGTGGGCGGGGGGAGGCTGCACCTGCTGGGCTCCCCTGACAAAGGCCACCGCAGAGCTTGGGGACAATGCTGTGGGCCTCACCTCTCAGCCTCCCACGCTCCGCCTTTATGGGCCCCTCCTGCCCAGCCGGGCCAGGACCTGCGCTGGCCATCGGCAGCCCCTGCTTCTCACTTGCCTGGGTGACGCCACAGTTTAAGGACCCCAGCAGGTGGAGTACAGGGACCAGCGATCCGTGCAGTGCCATGGACACTCTGCCTGCCAGCTCAGCCAGCTTCTCCCCTCTTAGAACCAGAGGGCTGCACTGGCTGGGCAGGCAGTGCCACAGCCCCACCTGGCTAGAGGAGGCTAGAGAAGCCCCACCCTGGCATTCCAGGACCCTGGGCCTGAGCTGCCTGTGCTCAGCTAACAGTTCTCCGAGGGGTATCAGCCCCAGATGCCCTGGAAAGGGCTGAGTAGGTGGGGGGTGGGACCCCAGGCCCACTGGCCCGCACTCTGGGTGGTGCAC
>NW_026059504.1:0-55401 GCF_023721935.1 Panthera uncia
ATAAAACCTCGGTTTTATAACAGAGGTTGGCCACAGCTCCCCACTTGCGCAGATCGGATCCTTGTTTCCAGAACAAGTCTGAGTCTGTGCAGGCACCACCTCCAGGGTGCAGCAGGCTTTTACCACTTTTCCACTACATTTCAAGTTCAACGGTCTGGAGGCAGAGCAGCGAGGCAGTGAAGGGCGTGACCCTAGAGCCAGCCTTCCTGGGTTCAAATCCCCGTTCCCCCGCTTATGAGCCGTGTGATCTTGAGGAAGTTATGGAAACCTTTTGTGGCTCAGTCTCCTGGTTTATGAAATGGAGAACCATCATACCTACTTTATGGGGTTGCCGTAAAAGTTACATAAGTGATACATAAAACATTCAGAATAGTGCCTGGTCCTTAATAAGTATCAGATAAGGGTCTGCCATTACTGCTATTATTTAAATTGAGACTTAATTCAAAACTGGCAAGTGGCCTCAATTTCGCCTTCCAGCTATGCTTCTGACTCCACCCCCCCCCCCCCCCCCGCCATCCCTTGCTCTGGCCGCGCTGGACTGCCCCATTTCCAGTCTCGTTTGTAGAGTTCCTAGAGCCTAATGCTCCTCTCCCAATGCCCCATCTGACCCTACGCCTCCCCATCCAAAGTCCCCAAAGGCAACATCTGCTGTTTCACAACAGTCCTGGTCCAGTGGCCTGAATTTAATACTCCCTCCTCTGGCCTGTGATTTTTTTTTTTTTTTTTTTAGTCTCTATTACAGGCTTTCATTTTAGCTAATGTAACACCTGGCTATATTCATGTCTCTCTCCTTGTTAAACTGAATGCAGCAGTTAAGCTACAGAGCCAGACTCTGCCAGGGTCTCCATCTTGCTCTGCTGCTTACTCTGTGACCTTGGGCGAGGCACCTAATTTCTCAATGTCTCAGTTTTCACATCTATAAATTAAGGCTCATAAGGGTTTCTACACCTCGTAGGGCTGCTGTACGAACTTTAGAAGTTAATACAGGGAAAGCCCTTAGAACAGTGCCCGGTGCATCTAAAAATGCAAAGGCATTTTAAATCTTACCGTTCCATCGTGGTTCCCTCCTCGTCACTTCCTACCGTGCGTCCGGCATGGTGCCGTATATGTGGGAAATACTCAAGAAAACGCCCACTGAACTCAAGGGAGCTTGTCCTGGCAAAATCCTGGCTGTTCCTGGCGAACAGTTACCTAACTCAATAATTTGGGATAATGAATTATGTATTTGCCTATGCAAATGAGGCAGCAGAGGGGTCACACAGCCCGGCGTCCCAGAAAATGCGGCCCCGGACCTCAGGTACTTACCACACCTTCCATCTTCTTCCACAGTTCTTCCAGTTGGGCCATGGGCTGACACCACCAATCACTGCATTTTCTGTATCGGTTGCCTTGAAACCAAAACTGTCTCAGCCACTCGAACTCAACCTGTGGGCCATAAAGAGAAGGCAGTTGTTACAATGCCTTCATGAGGGGCAATCAAGGACAACACTGTCACCCGATTCTCCTCCAGTAACTTAATCGCCACAGGGTGAGAAAAGCTCAGCCTAACTGGTTTCCAGTAGAACTTGGGGAGTCTCCAGAGCATTTCTGCAAAGCCAAGAGAAAAGCAGTCGTAAGGGGCTCCTGGGTGGCTCAGTCAGTTAAGCGTCGGACTTCAGCTCAGGTCATGATCTCATGGTTCGTGAGTTTGGGTCCCGCATCGGGGTGAGCTCGAGCCCCGGGTGAGCCCCATTTCTCTCTCCCCCACCCCTCCCCGCCCCTCGTGGGATTCTCTCTCTCTCTCTCTCTCTCTCTCTCTCTCTGCCCCTGGTTCACTTGCACCCTCTACCTCTCTAAATAAATAAATAAATAAATAAATAAATAAATAAATAAATTTTACAAAAAGGCAAGACAAAACACAAATACTGAGATCCTGAAGTATACAGCAGTCTGCGTAATGTGGGACAGGGAAGATAGAATCAAAATATATCTTTATTAAACATCTTTATTAAACACTGATATTTAGAGCAAAACAGACATATATTATGAGACAGCCAATTTCAAGATCTCTTAGATTTAAAATAAATACAGAATTTACCATGGGCCAGGAGGAGCTGGTGAGAGTCCTAGCCCTTATAACTAAACAATGCAAAGTTAATTATGGGGCATCCATTAAACCTACAGCCATTCAAATTGTTACTTTTCAAGTCAGGGCACATGTCAATAGGTAGAAAGAACAGTGAAGGCATTAACAATTGCTTTTCCTTCCTATGAACCTATATGGTTATTATTATGGTTATTATTTGCCTCCTTAACATTCCTCCTTCTATTCTAGCAAAACCTCACTATTCACTTGGTAACCGAACCCCTTCCCCAGTCTCAGTCCACGTGGTCTGGGTAGATCTCCAGCCCCAACACCAGGGATGCAGTGTGTGGCCCAAGTGTCAGCCAATCAGCCCCCCACATCTCTCTAGTCACAGAACTGGGTATGGAGACAATCGCGGTATGTTCAATCACAGTTAAGTCTAGATCCCATGAGAAGATCCAGGAAAAGCATTCTATATCCATGTCACCACCAAATGGGAAAAATGGAGACAACCCAGTAGGAAGCAACTGCAAGATAAAAAGATAAAAACCAGGTGCTGGTGATACCACCTGGCTCTTGACCAAGCTATTCCTGAAGTCTTTTATTTATTTATTTATTTATTTATTTATTTATTTATTTATTTTTTAAACCTATTTACATTTTCTTTAAGGCTTATTTATTATTTTTGAGAAAGAAAGAGACAGACAGAGAGAGAGAGAGAGAGAGAGAGAGAGACAGTGCAAGCCGGGGAGGGGCAGAGAGAGAGGGAGACACAGAATCGGAAGCAGATTCCAGGCTCTAAGCTGTCAGCACAGAGCGCAACGCAGGGCTCGAACTCACAAACCGCGAGATCGTGACCTAAGCTGAAGTCGGATGCCTAACCAACTGAGCCACCCAGGAGTCCCAGAAGCCTTTTATACTTAAGCCAATTCAGGTTGAGGTTTTTTTTGTCCCTTGCAAATGAAATAACCCCAATGTATGTAGAGGAGAGGCTGAGTAAAGCTTTGGAAGGGTAAGAAATTGTTTTCTATCCACTTTCCAAATCTTCTAAAACTCATCTTCACCTTGAAAAATCAAATTTTACAGGGGCACCTGGGTGGTTCGGTCGGTTGGGCGTCCGACTTCGGCTCAGGTCATGATCTCACGGTCTGTGAGTTCGAGCCCCGTGTCGGGCTCTGTGCTGACGGCTCGGAGCCTGGAGCCTGTTTCGGATTCTGTGTCTCCCTCTCTCTCGGCCCCTCCCCTGTTCATGCTCTGTCTCTCTCTGTCTCAAAAATAAATAAACGTTAACAAAATTTTTTTTTAATCAAATTTTACTGTCAACGTACAACTCTATTTATCCCCACAACTCTTCTGACCTCTGCCCTCTAAAGAAATGTTGAGCTTTCACAGCTTAGAGGTTAATGTTGGGTCGTCTGACTTTTGCTACGGTAATCGTGTTCCCTAGACAGTCCAACTAGTACAACCTTTACCTGTTACCACAAAGAATTTCTGTATTTATCCATATTGAACTTTCGCGAGGCAAACAAAAGCAACTTGTGAAGATTTACCAATGGTGAAAATGGCTCAAATAACTAACCTGAGAACACCCAGTCATATGAAAGGGTTTCAGTTTACATTAACTAAATGTTTGTTTGATATGTAGAACTGATTTCAGTTAAAGCTGTTTAAACAGAAAAAAAAAAAAAAAAAAGGAATGTGGACAATATTAAGACAATAGCTGCCGAAACTTATCTGTGGTATTTAGAGACAGTTGGTAATAGCAGTAAACCACACTGCTTTGAGAGGAGAGCGAACACAGGGCAGTTCAACTTCTCTGAAGATGCAGGTTTCATATTACTCACTACAAGAAGAGTTCTATTTAATAGATTTTGTGTGAAATTGGTTCCCATTATGGGAGCAGCCTATTAGCAAAGCATCACGCCCGATGTCAGGGCAAGCTGCAAAGATTTCAAAAGGTTTTCTTATCTGGGGGCTGGTTATTTTCATTGGTGAAGACAAAACTTATAAGCCCTGGCAATCATGGTATCCCAAGAAATAAAACAGATCAGCATATGTAATTAGTTTATTCAACCTATTGGGGTACACTAGGGTCTAGATTTCAGTAAATCAAAGCCGCAGAAGGAAGGAGAGGGGCATACCTGGAGACTCTGCTATGAGACGAGAATGCAAAGGAGGACCCCATCCATTTTAATAAATCAGGACTTCAGCTTCCTCCTTAGGTGCCCAGCTATCAGTTGACGCAGACGGTGCCATGATTAAGAATAAGGAAGCGGGGCGCCTGGGTGGCTCAGTTGGTTAAGTGTCCGACTCTTGATTCGAGCCCAGGTCATGATCTCATGGTTTGTTTGAGCCCTGCGTCGGGCTCTGCGCTGACAGCACGGGGCCTGCTTGGGATTCTCTCTCTTTCCCTCTCTCTCTGCCTCTACTCTGCTCACTCTCTCTCTCTCTCAAAAAATATTACATAAATAAACTTTGTAAAAATTAAAAAAAAAAAAGAATAAGGGCCCTGGAGCCAGTTCAAACTTGGACTCCAGTACCAAATGGCTATGTCACCCGTAAAATAAAGACAATCACATAATAACCACATAGATTTAGAGTGAGGACTAGTGAGTTAATAATGAATGGGCTACTATATGCCAGGCACTTGCCAGATGCTAAGAAAGCAAACTGAACAAGGCCTACAACTTATTGTCCCCAAGGATCTCACAACGTGATAAAATTTTCTTAGCAAGAAAAGTTTTTTTTTTTTTTTTTTTTTTAATATATGAAATTTACTGTCAAATTGGTTTCCATACAACACCCAGTGCTCATCCCAAAAGGTGCCCTCCTCAATACCCATCACCCACCCTGCCCTCCCTCCCACCCTGCCCTCCCTCCCACCCCCCATCAACCCTCAGTTTGTTCTCAGTTTTTAACAGTCTCTTATGCTTTGGCTCTCTCCCACTCTAAACTCTTTTTTTTTTTTTTTTTTTTTTAGCAAGAAAAGTTTTAACATCCATGTCAATTCATGGCCACCCCCCTTCCAGAGAGGCCAGTCAGTAAAGTTCAACGCTGAGCACTTACTCCCGGCAGAGTTTTATTCATGAGTTGAAGTACTTCCCATGAGATACAATCTTTCTGGGCATCAAATCCACTGGCATGTATTTTATTCGGTTCCATAACCTGACTTTTTCATTTCAATGTTGTGGGCAAAAAAAAAAAAAACATTACAGGATTTTAAACAAATGTCACCCTCGCCATTTCCCCCACTGCCAACAGACGTCGTTGGCTGCTTCCTTAAAATTAATTAAGGAAGCATAGAATACTTCCAGCCATTTGATTCAGAGTTTGAGTTACAAAAACAAACAAACAAACAAGAAAAAGTTATTTTTATTTTTTTCTCCCTAAACTGCGGGGTTAAGAAAAGAAAGCTGCAGGGTGGATACCCCACGAAAGCTGAAGCGTCAGGACTCGGAATAGAATGGAAGCCTTATCGCTTCCGGGGTTGAAAAAACAATCAAAGGTCAACCGTAGTGACTGACCAATAAAGTTCTAAGCATGAAAGGAGTAGGGTCTTCATCCCTTCTCCAGGGTGCACCCAGGGTTCCCTCCCCCCCCCCCCCCCCCCCCCACCGGGAAGCTCAGAACTATCAGAGCAGAACCTAGAGACAAACCCTGAGGAGGGTAATGGCTGCCTTGGGGCCACAAACACTCCACGGGTGATGCAGATCCCCAGAGATGGGAGCGTCAAGGAGACAACACATAGCAACTCTTTTGAGGTTCTCTCAGAGCTCATGATGCTTAGACACCAAACTCCCACCTTCTGGACAGGCCCTTCAAGGAAATTCACAATTATTCAATCTTTTGAGCAGCTACAATACAAAGATGAGCAATTAGCCAAGGCCTACTGACAACCTAGAGGCCTTGCAGGTTCCTGAAGGGCCTTCTCAATCATCAGTGAAAAATGAAAACATGCTCACAATAGTGTCCGTTTCACAACAGGGACTGCTGGGACAACTGTCCTTCATCACCCTCTTAACTAATCTGTACCTGGAACGGTCTCAGAGAAGATCAGTCAAGAAAAACTTTTCCCCTAAAAATGTCTAGGAAAAGTCTGAAGGGGAAGAAGAAACGGAATCCACCCACCTACCTGAAACCTCAGGCATTCAACAGCAAAGTTCAAAATCGTGACTTATGAGACGCTACCTCACCATTCATTGTAAACGCCTCCATCACTTCCACAGGTAGGCAACTGTCATCTACTTTTCTCTGCCAAGTCAGTGGGGGGCTCTTGATTTGGTCCCAGCTCAGCTCACGCAGGTCCTTCAGGGGATGCGTGAACATGCCCGCTGGGGTTAATGTCTCACCACAACACCTGAAATAAGTTATTTCACTGAGCAAGATGTTAGATGAGGGAGAGATGCTAATGTCCAATCTACTAAGAGCTACCCCATGAAGGCTCTTTCCCAGGAACTCCGAGGAAGATGCAGGTCTGACCAGACCAAACCATTTTTTTTTTTTAATGTTTATTTATTTTTGAGAGAGAGACAGAGAGACAGAGCATGGGCAGAGAGAGAGAGGGAGACGCAGAATGCGAAGCAGGCTCCAGGCTCCGAGCTGTCGGCACAGAGCCCGACGCGGGGCTCGAACTCACGAACCGTGAGATCATGACCTGAGCTGAAATCGGACGCTTAACCAACTGAGCCACCCAGGTGCCCCAGACCAAACCATTTTTAAGAAGGAAAACAGCATAATAACATGCAGGAGGGTTCTGCTTATCAGTGAACAAAAACCTTTGCTAAGCATCTTTAGTTAGGAAAAAAAAATACCTTCTAAAGGTACTCAGGTCTATTCCCCACAGTTCCCAAACTGCTTAGTTAGAAACCATCTAAAGGAAACAAGCCACATCTACACCCACAGAGCCTGAAGGCCCGCAACACATAAAACCCAGGGCTTCATCCTGTAATTGGTGCAGCAAAGGCACATGGCCTTTAAGATAGAGGAAATCGAACAATAAAGAACCCAGGGGGAACGATCATGGACCACGTATGATGCTATTGTTTCACAACAGGACATGGTAGAAAGTGATCATGTCAGTGCTCGATCCCAGGCCAGCGCGTAGGGCCAAAGAACAGTATATGATAACGTGCTTTGGCATATGGAATTCATATGAAGGAGGTGGCCTTGAAGAATCAAAGACTGGGGGGCTGGGCAAGGTGAGCACACACCATATTTAGATTCATGATCTCTCTCTGCCTTCGATTTCTAGACTAGCTTCAGGGGGCTAAGGCTTCTGATACACGTCTATCCCACTTTGCTAAGGTATACAGTGTCAAAAGCAGCCAGTCACTTGCTGAAGCTACTGGGCTCAGATGACAATATTCTACTATTAGATAAACAGTGTGATTTTACAGATTTCCCCCACCCGTTGATGATAACAAAACATCTCGGCCAGTCACAGAAGACCAATATGGCGGGGCGGGGGGGGGGGGGGGGGGGTGGTGGCGCAGGGAATAACTCATGTTGAGTGTTGAAAAGAGCACCCATTCAGCTGGCCTGAATCCTGACATTGCAAGGTTTGTAGAGAAGGAAAAAATCAGAATTTCTTTACTACAGACCAGAATTTCTTTACTGCAAATATGGAGGAAGACATAACTTTGCTCCCAAGTCTAATTCAGTGAGGTCACCGGGCCCATAAAACGCTTATCTTTCTTGAGGTTCTAGCTATCAGCAGTGTCTCTACTTAAGGACAGATAGGAGAGAAAATGGGGCACTTATCAGGTACAGGGAAGGGAAGAAAGTCAGTCCTGAGTGCAGCTTATTAGCATTAGAAGTGGTTATTCTTTCCTTGAAAGGAAGAATTTCTTTGCCTTTTGTTCCAGAGATGGTGGCAATGTTTCACAAGGTATGGGGCAGTTCGCAAGATCCTAAATATCTCTTTAAAGACACTGTATGACCTCGTGGGAGCAGACATCGTTTCTCCTCTGCTCCAAAGCCCTCAGTGGCTCCCCACTTCCCCTCTGAGTAAACAGGAAAGTGGTTGTCCTCATGGGGAGCTCCAAGGACTGATACAATCTGCTATTCCCCAGGCCCCTAGAACCACCTCTGTGACCTCATGTCCTCGAACTCACAGCCTTGCTCCTGCCATTTGAACTAGACTGTCCCTTACCTAGTCTGGAAACACCAGGCATTTTCCTACCTCACAGTCTTTGTGGCAGTTTGTCCCTCCACCCGAAATACTGTTCCCCAGATATCTACGTGGCTTCCTCCTCATCTCTTTCAAGTCCCTGCTCACAGCACATCTTCTCAGTGGGGATGTTTTCTAGTTATCTCAAGAACCTACTATATGATGAGCAGGTGTATTAAGTTTATTATCTGTCCTCTCCCTGGCCTAGGATGCCTAGTTTACTCTCGTAAACTACCGTAAACTTTACATCCTAAAGCACACAGAAGAGTGCCAGGCACGCAATCAGTAATTACTTGCTGGAAGGATGAAAGAGAACATTTTTGTGTTCCAAATTCTCCGCCCATCCTTCCAATCCGAACAAAGAGAGAGTCTCGGGTTGGTGATAACCTTCAACAATTCTCCATGACTCGGGAACCTCTTTTTTCCTTTTAAAGTTTTTTTTTGTTTTGAGATCTAATTTGCCTGCCACAAAATTCATCCATTTTCAACGTCGAATTCAATGACTGTTAGAAAACACAGGAGTTGTAGGCTGCTCTCCCTGCTTCCCATGAATAATGGAGACTTCAGGCTCAGAGCCTTCTCCCGGCGAGAGAATCTGCTGGAAGGTAGTAACACTGCTCTGTTTACACTGGCGAGATCTCTCTGGTTCCTTTTTCTTTTGGCTAGTGATACTGGCTCGCTTCTTAAAGTGGTAATACAAAGCTTCCTTTTCAAAGAAAATTTATTTACATAAAAATGAGCCGAGTTTTTAAAAGTATTAAGTAGACAACAATACGCACAGTCCAAAGATAAAGCAAAAAGCTGAGAGGGTGTTCCTGAGAGCAGCACAATTGGTGGAACATTGGCTGGTGGGATCCAGAGCTGCTGGTCTCACAGACTGCAGACCCACACCTCATTCTGTAAACAAAAAGCGAGGTACGGACACTTGCTCCTGGGGTCCGCCCACCCTTCCCTTTGGTCCTTGCAGAAAGACCATTCTTCATGGGTCTTGTGCTTCTGTGCACCTTGTGAGCAAGATACTGACTTCCCTCTATCTCAGCAAGAATGGTTGGTATAGAGAACAGCCTTGGAAGATATAGCTCATCTCCAGAACAACGGGCAGGGATGCTAACAGACTTGGAGGATAAAGACGGTGTCTTGTTTGGAACAAATGTCAGCCATGCTTACTGCCTATTATAAGAGATTCGGGTTCCCTTTGTTCTTCTCCTATAACCCAACCCTTGCAGGTGCATATGTAACCGGGCCTGCTCTGTGCTGCCCCGTGGAAAGAGAGGCTTGCACAACTGGCACAAAAATGCTGATACTCCGGCTGCTGCTATCGTTGTAAGTAATAAACTATTCTTTATCTCTCACTGAGGAATTTCAGGTCTTATACCCATATGAAATTACGGCAGATCAACTTGTTAGCTTGCAGGCAGCTTCCCGGTTCCTGAAAGTCCTCACCTCATTGTGGATTTCCTCTCCTTGTTTCAGAACCGCGGGCTCAAAGGATTTCAAAGAAACATCACCACCGTCTGCCCCGTCACGGACATTCTGCAGAGCCACCTGGCAGCGCTGTAAGATATAATCCAAGGTTCCGGTGGAGCACTGCAGAGACAGAACCAGCAATCAAGATGAGGAGCAAAATTCCAGTTCACCATCGACTCGTCCTAGGGGTATCCACATTTGTCCCTTGTCCATTACGTTCACCTGTTGCCCCCACAGCTCAGTCCCTATTCAACTTAAGAAATACTATAGTGGCCGGCTCACTGGGCTCTGTGTTGCCAGCTTGGCCTCACTTGGGCCACTCTTCTGGCTGGTTTTCTTTCATTATATGGGCCTTATATCTCAAAACAGTGGGCTCCCTGAGGCTAAAGCCATGTGTGTGTATACACACACACGCACACACACACACACACACACACACACACTTTTATTGTAGATTTCTTTTTTTTTTTTCATTTTTTTAACGTTTATTTATTTTTGAGAGAGAGACAGAGAAAGCGCGAGCAGGGGAAGGGCAGGGAGAGAGGGAGACACAGAATTGGAAGCAGGCTCCAGGCTCTGAGCTGTCAGCACTCAAACTCACGAAATCATGACCTGAGCTAAAGTTCGAATGCTTAACTGACTCAGCCACCCAGGAGCCCCTTATTATATATTTCTTTCTACGCATATTGCAGCATCTAGAACCAAGTACTAAATGTAAAAGAAACTTAGTGAGTAGTTATTGGACGAATCACTAATTAACCAAGACATCAAAGACACTGACTTCATTGTATAAGTGCCCTGGACCTCACAATGGGAAAGAAAAGTAACCAGCCTGATCAGTTCAGCGGTCCACAAAATGGAACGGTAACGGCACACACAAAAAAGTGAAGTTATAAGCACAGGGCAAAGGACTCATTTTCCTTTTCTGCAAAAACCATAGAGTTCACGGCCGCAAGTCCTTGGTAGAACAGGTTCTTCTAATCATGGAGAACACATGGCTCATGCCCTCAGGGCTTGTTCAAAGGCCTCACTTGGTAGCTTGGTGTGGGCAGGGGCAGATAGCTAGTTCGTCCCTCTCTGTGTCTGTGGGAGAAAAGCAGAGGTCAAATGGACAAACTCCTCCTCTGAATGACGTATGTCAGGAAAAAAGAGGATGCGGACGGTGGCAACGTGATTTCCTAGAATGATAAAGAGCTACAAATGTCCTTTAGACCCCGTGAGGAAAAGGTATCACGCAAGTGTTTTTATTTGAATACGTATAACTCAAACAGATGTCTTAGAACCTTCTAGTGCCCTGGTATAAAAATCAGTTGGGCGGCTACCGCCATTTTACGCAATGTGTCACGTATAAGCCTGGGAAAAACAAAGTTACGGTGACAAAAACAGAAGCCTGACTAATATGCATTTTAATATGAAGACCTCAAAGTGCCGGGAGCACATCGGCAGGCAGCTCCAATTTGCTACCTAGAAAAAACAAAAAGGGGCGCTGAGTCACCACTCACTTTTGTCCCTGAGCCACTCCTACAACCTCTTATTAAAAGACATTCTGTCTATAAACATGTTGTATTCACACCTTTACTTTCCCAAGTATCAAGTGACCTACATGAGAGGTTACAATGCATTTATCCCGACAAAAGACTGGAAACAACCTGCATTTCCCATCAAAAGGGGACCCCTTAAATAAACTATGGTGGAGCCACATGCGGGACTTTTTTTTTTTCCTGGGTGGACAGAGCTTTATCTGTTGTAAAGAGCCCACAATGAGGCCTATTTTTTTGGCAGAGGTTGGGGGAACAATTTTATTGAGACATTATTCACATGTCATAGAAGTCACACATTGAAAGCATACAATTTATCGTTTTTAGTATATTCACAGTTAGGCAACCGTTTTGTTTTGTTTCTAATTTTTTTTTTAACGTTGACTTATTTTGACAAAGAGAGAGAGAGAGAGAGACAGAGTGCGCAGGGGAGGGGCAGAGAGAGAGGGAGACACAGAATCCGAAGCAGGCTCCAGGCTCCGGGCTGTCAGCACGGAGCCCCACGCGGGGCTCGAACTCAGGAACTGTGAGATTGTGACCTGAGCCGAAGTTGGACATGTAACCGACAGAGCCACCCAGGCTCCCCTAGGTGACCGTTTTAACAACTAATTTTAGAATATTTTTGTCATCTCCCCAAAACACACTCTGCACCCCTGTACAAACTCTGTGTCTTCTCCTCCCCTTTCTGCCAACCTTTTTTTTAGCAGCTATTATGAATCAAGCTATCAAGAACATTCATGTTTCCTTTTTTTTAGCAGCTATTATGAATCAAGCTGCTAAGAACATTCATGTAGAAGTTTTCATTTCTCTTGGGTATGGAACTGCTGGGTCATACGGTATTGAAAATCCTGAGGAAGCGTCGCCGTGTTGTCCAAAGTGGCTGAACCATTTTATATTCCCTCCAGCAGCACGTGAGGGTTCCAATGTCTGCACATCTTCCCCAGTACTTGTTACTGTGATTTTAATCATCACCATTCTAGTGGGTGTGAAGTGATATCTCACTGGGGTTTTCATTTACATCTTCCTGATGACTAATGATGTTCAACATCTTTTCATGTGTTTATTGGCCGTTTGTAGACCTGCTTTGCAGACATGTCTATTCACATCCTTTGTCATTTAAAAATATTGGATTATGTATCTCTTTAATTAATGGTTGTAAGCATTATTTATATATTCTAGACACGAATACCTTATGAGACAAGTCATGTGAAACTACTTTCTCACATTCTGCAGTATCTCTTTCCACTTTCTTGATGGAACCTTTTGGAGTATCAAAGTTTTTAACTTTGATGAGGTCCAATATATCTATTTTTTCTTTGGTTGTTTTGTTCTTGTGGTGTCATATCGGAAAAAAATCATTGTCTACTCTGAGAATTATATATTGATAAGCAGTTATCACCAAGGCTTACTAAAACCAAAGTGCAGAATAGTATATAGAGTAGGCTACCATTTGTATAAAAAATATCAACACATATTTGCTTGTATATGTATTAGGCATCACAGAAAGAAAACTAAGAATCTGATAATACTGGGTACCTCTGGGGAGAAGGAGCTGGTTGGCTTTAGGAGGAAGAGAGAGACTTGAAACTATTTATTCTTAGGTTCTTTTTAGGTTTTGAACCATTTGAGTAACTACCTATTCAAAATATAATGATATATAAAATTTAAACTTAAAAAAAAAAAGATATTCAGGAGAATGGAGTTCTTCTGTTCCAACCAGAAGAAAACTAAAATCAGATAAAGGTCAAGAGCCATCAGACATAATCTAGTCACATGTAACCAAAAAACTAAATAGATTTCTTCTCCGATTAACTAAAACGAATTTCAGAACATCGCTTCCTTAAGACAGTCTGTTTCCTACATATTTTGAATAGGCAGAAAATTGCAAATCATTTTGTTTGGCACAGGTGAAACAAGAAAGAAGACATTTATAAAGTAAGTGAGGGCTATAATGCTGCATGGATTTTCCCCTCTTCTATCGAGGGAAACAGCAATGTAACTTTCATGTCAGAAAAAAAGTCTTTTCCCTCTTTTATTACTGAAAACAATAATATATCATGAAATAAGAATTTCTAAGTAAGATAAAAACAAGATCCTTTCATCTTTCCCTATTTTTATTATTTTCATTGCACGTGAGTCTTTGTCCACACAGTTGTGACCAGTCAGTACACAACAGTGTATATTCTGTTTTCCTCTGTATGTAAGTATTCAAAACTACCATTTTCAATGATTGCTCATTGAGCTGATAATTTAATTAAGGAGTCATGTGCTACAAAGGCACCGAAGTTCTGCCCAACTTTTCACTACTCTTAATCACTCTAAACATCTTTGTATGTATATAGATATAAACATATATACACATATAAATATATACACATACATACAAATACGCATACACATACATACATACATACATACATATACATATATACTTCTTTTGAATGGTTTCCTAGGTTTGAGTCCAAAAAAATAGTGTTATGAGATCAAAAATATGAGTATTTTTATGGTAGTTGAACACATCCCCACATAGTTCACCAAAAAGTATGCCAATTAGAAAAACTTCCAGAACTATATGAATGTATGTTTCACTGTAACTTTACCAGCATTGATCATCAGCAGTTTTGACTTTCCACGGAAATAAAAAATCACCTTAAAATGATGAGTTTATAAATAAAATGTGAATTGAAACACAGCCACACTCCTTTGATTCCATATAGTTTCTGGCTTCTCTGGAGTTACAATGGCAGAGCTGAGCAGTTGCCCCAAGATCTTACGGCCCATGGGCCACGGTTTTCTGACCTGATCTATACTTCAGAAAGCAAGATAGTCACATCGTTCACATCGGATGTGTCTAATTAGTAAAAAAAATATATCTTGTGGCTTGAACTGAAGTGCAGAGGTTATAAAAGACCTAGATTTGAGATACTGGTTTTCTCCCAATAGCGTTACCATATATATCCACCTCCCTATTTAAAAGTGAATTAACGCTCGCGATGTTGCCTAAAAATGAGAAGATACAAATACAGCTGTGACTAAGCAGAAAATGCTAAACCTCAGGATATTCTGAAAGCACTGCTACTCTAATAAAATTGGTCTGCCTGGAAAAAAGGAAATAAGGCTGCAGGGGGACTGTTCAAACCGTACTCTGGCAGGCCCCTTTTGGAGGTCTGTGTAGGTACGGACTTTTTTTATGGCAGGAGGTGGAGGAGGAGAGTTTTAGTCCCTTATTTGCATTTGCCTGCTGGACCGCTCCACGGGGCAGCTCCAACCCAGCCTGTTCAAAACTGAATGCACTATCGTCTTCCCCTAATGTCTTCAACTGCCATTTCTACTAATGGTAACGACATCCCTAAATCACCCAGGCTTGAGAGTTGGCCAAGAGCCTGGCACAGGGAAAGCATCGAATAAAGAGTAAATTCGTTCATTCTCGCATTCATTCTTATGTTCCTCCCTCCACTCAGACAGTCCTGCCGTCACAACTTCCTGAGAGAACTTACTTTTAGGTCTCTAAGATAAGCACCTGTGTGTCTTTTTGTTTGGTATCTGTCTCCCCGACTCACATGCAAGTTCAACAAAGGTAGTGGCCAGGGTTGTCATGCTGATGATTCCATCTCTCAAGCCTGGAATGCTGCTGAATGCACAACAGGCACCCAAGTATGTACATATGTGTGTATGTATGTATGTACGTATGTATGTATGTTTTTAATGTTTATTTTTTAATGTTTATTTATTTTTGAGACAGAGAGAGACAGAGCATGAGCGGGGGAAGGGCAGAGAGAGGGGAAGACACAGAATCCGAAACAGGCTCCAGGCTCCGAGCTGTCAGCACAGAGCCCAACGCGGGGCTCGAACTCACGAGCTGCGAGACCATGACCTGAGCCGAAGTCGGAGGCTCAACTCAGGTGCCCCTTGGCACTCCAATATTTAGATGAGTGAATAGAAGAGAGGAGAAAGGGACATGAGGAAGGCAGGAAAGAATGTCTGATGGGCTGGCTGGCATCTTGATTGAGTAGACACTCGTGCCCTCTCTGTCCCATAACAACGTGACCAGTTCACGAGAAAAGCTATGGACTTAACAAAAGACGTGCCACTGCCTTGCAGACTCAGTCTCAGGACTGAAAAGGTCTTGTGCTTGTGTTTCCCTGCTACTTTGTTGTATCCCTTCTGCCCAACTTCGCACCCTGATCCCCCTGTGGTAGGATGAAAAGTCAACCTACAAAGCAAAAGCATAGATAACAAGTTTGGATACAAGGTCAACTTGTCGTCCTTCTCATGATTATTCTCCTGCTCTATGGAACCCTTCTTAACTGATCACTTAGTACCCCAGGGTGACTATTCAGAGTTTTTCCTCACCTCTTAGGTTACCATTCTGAACTGGTCTAATCAGCTGACCATCAGCCACTGCAAGTGGTGGCAGAATTGAGCAATAAAGTCTGGGTTAGGAACACAACTGGGGAGCTCAGAAATTCCTTGGCACACTGTAACTTTCTCCTTAATTTACATTCACATGCCCAGAAGCCTGACCGAAAAGTTAAGGGAAATGTAAATTCCCAACCATCAGAGCCAGTCACAGCTAACACATGCACAAGCACACAAATCCACCCCATTTCCTGCTGGCCATCTCCTGTCCTTGACCTTGACAGATACAAACCCCTCAGAAAATCTCTAACTAGGGACACCTGCCGATGATGTTTTACCTTCTCCAAGAAACATAACCCCAAAGAAGCAAAATACACTTATCCCGTGCTGTGAGTACACTGTTTTTAAAAACTGTATCCAACACAACCCAAAGCTGAAAAAGCAAGTAAATAAAGGCTCAAGTCAAGTTCGATGGAAGCAATTTTCCTATCAACTACTCTTCCAAAACTCTATGTGAAATTGCTCATTCCAACCACTACTGTCACATCCAATTAAGTTTGAAACACATTTTTATTTACACTTACCTCTGCCACTCGGTGGGTGGAACTAAATCGAGGTGGTAAACCAGCCAAAACGCAGTGTTGGTGGGTGGCATTGAGATCATCTGTAGGAAAAATACCAAAAATTAAAGAAAATAAAACCACACACACACACGCATACATACACACACATTTATTAGTCACTATAATAAACCATTCAACAAAAATACAACGTAAACAGTAAATCCGTTATTTAACAACAACAGCCAAGGAATTAACACCTACTTTGAATTCTTTAAACCATTAGCTATAACTGGGATGACTTTGTATGTGCATAAGTATTACGGATAGACATCAAAACCATGACATGCCCAAGAGTAAAAGGGGATGTTAATTATTCGAGGACAACAAGTATAAACCAGGACGGTCTTTAGCAAACAGTACATATGGCTACCCTATTTATGTGTGGTCTTATGATGCCCTCCCACCACTAAGTTTACTATTTATGAACTTTCTCTTTCTCATGATACATCAAATTCTATCCATGCCTTTAGATAATAAGCCAATTTTTTTTTTTACATTATTTGGGGTGGAACAGCTTTCATCTGAAAATCTACCTCTTTCTCTCCCCAATCAAAATATCAATTTTGCCCTAACAATTTTCCAGGCAAAAAACCAACCAACTCAGCAGTTGCAAAGTTTTGGCACTCAGAACAGAATTCAAGCCTATGGATTCACAACCCAAGAATGGAGTAGGTGGTGAATTCATCAGTTGAAAAATAAGCTTAAAACCACATGCAGTGGAAGAAAACCAATGGCCAAGTTGCTGCATATTCTAAGAAATGATGCCACAAGTCAGGCAAAAAATCTCTATCACCTCTGCTTAGGACATCACTCCCTCTATTACAAAGAAGAGAACTGAACAGTACTATTCCCCAGCAGTGTATGATTTCCCAGATAGGCAACAGAGGCTTCTTACCAAGATACCAAGACCCACAATGATTTATACTAAAAGACAAAGACCACCACACCCCTTATGTGTCAGGAAAATTAACTTCTAAACAAAATAACAGAAATGTGAAATGTCAACTGAAGGGCTCCTGCTTCTGAACATTCTGGAAGAACAGTGAGAAGGTCTGCCTTCCTACCTGAAGCAACTATTAAAGGGACCAACACTAGGAAACAAAGGTTTCTGACACTGGAAAACAGAGAAAGATATAATCCCCGGGATAGAAAAATAAAATGGGTGAGCCCTAAAATTGCCCTAGCTTACTACCCGGAACAGTTTCAAAACCAGAATAGAGAGTGGGGAGTCAGACAGAACCCAGAGTTTTCAGCTTTCCTTCTTGCTGAGTTGCGAGGACAGAAACTGGAGCTTAGGAAGCCCAAGGCAACGAGGATATGTACAACAGAACACTGGAATAGAAGAACCTGCACGGACAGAAAACAAGCGGACATCGGCCGAAGGGTTCCTTCAAGTCTCTGGCTGAGCACTGACAAGGGCGTGTGTGAATGAAAACTTCCCAAGGACAGAAGAAGAAGCAGCAGCAAACAATAGGCTGAACAAATGTCAGAGCTCACACAGGGCTGGGGAGGTTTTGTGTTCTCAGCAGCTAGAATGGCTCCTGCTACGTGAGAGAATGGATAGAGTCCTTGGAGAAGCATCACCTTAGTAGCAGGGCTATATTAGTTCTGTGTCAAAGATCCGCTTGACAGCTTAAAAGCAAGCCTCCAAATGATTCAAGTTATTCCAAATAAGTTAATTAGTCACTAGAGCAAAGTCCAACGCTACTGAAAAGAATTTAACAAAATCAGACACCAAACAAACTTCACAATATCCGGCATCCATTCAAAAAGTAACAGAGAAGAGGGGTGCCTGGCTAGCTTAGTTGGCAGAGCATGCGATTCTCAATCTCAGGGCTGTAAGTCCGAGCCCCACGTTGGATGTAGAGATGACTTAAGAGTAAAACCCTATAAAAAAAAAAGTAGGAGAGGAGAAATGAAAGACATACATGACACATAGGTACATATAAGATATATAGGCATATATAGGTATATATTATATAGGTGTATATAAGAAATACACATATCTTTCTTTTCTTTCACATATATATCTTTCATATATATAAATAAATGAAATGAAGCTATAAAGATGAAAAATGTAGTCTTTGGAATTAAAAAAAAAAAAACCACAGTGAATTAGATTAACAGCACTTCTGGCACTGCAAAAAAAAAAAAAAAAAAAAAAAAAATCAGCGACCTAGAATACACAGAAATAGAAACCATCCAAAACTGAAGCATCGAGAGAAAAAAGACTACAGGTAACTGAAAAGGCATCAATGACCTGGGATACTATTTATCAGTTTAACATAAATGTAATTGGATTCTCAGAAGGGGGAGAATGATAGAAAAAAATATGTATCTGAAGAAATGATGGCCAAAGAGAAAAATCAGAACAAAGAACAAGGGCAACAAACAGAAAACATTAACAAATAAGGTAACTATTAAATCAATTATATTAGGGTCGCCTGGGTGGCTCAGGTGATTGAGTGTCCAACTTCAGCTTAGGTCATCATCTCATGGTTCATGGGTTTCAGCCCTGCATTGGGCTTTGTGCTGACAGCTCAGAGCCTAGAGCCTGCTTCAGATTCTGTCTCCCTCTCCCTCTGCCCCTCCTCACTTGTGCTCTCTCTCAAAAATATATAAACATTAAAAAAATAAATAAATTATATCAATAATAATTCTCAATGTCAATGGAGTAAGTACACCAATTAAAAGACAGAGATTATCAGAGTGGATGCAAAAACAAAACCCAATTATACGTTGTCCACAGGAAATTCACTTAAGTATAAAGACACATACAGATTAAAAGTAAAGGGATGGAGAAAAAAATATTCTATGTTAACACTAATCAAAACAAAGCTGGAGTACCTATATGAATTTCAGACAGAGTAGACGTCAAAACAAGGAAATTATCAGGAATAAGAGGGCATTACATAAAGGAGTCAATCCTCCAGGAAGATACAACAATCCTTAATGTGTATTTGCCTTATAAGACAGAGTCAAATTATGTGAAGTAAATCTAATAGAATAGAAAGGAGAAATAGACAAATCCACTAATACAGTTGGAGACTTTAACACCCCCTATCAGAAACAGAAAGATCCATCAGGCATAGAATCAGTAAGGACACAGGTGAACTCAAGAATACCATCAATCAACTGGACATAACTGACATCTACAGACTACCTCATCCAACAAGAGCTGAATACACATTCTTCTCAAGCTCATATGGAACATTCACCAAGAGAGATCACATTCTGGACACAACACATACACACACACACACACCAAAATTTAAAAGAATAGAAATCATACAATATCTGCTATCAGACCATAAGAATTAAACTAGAAATCAGTACCATAAAGACAGCTGGAAAATCCCAAAATACTTAAGAGATTAAGCAGCATACTTCTAATTTACATGGCCAAAGAAGAAATCTCAAGAGAAATTTTAAAGTATTTTTAACTAAATGAAAATGAAAATACAACATCAAAATTTGTGGGATACAACAAAAGCACTTCAAAGAGGAAAATTTAATACACTGAATGCATATATTACAAAGGAAAGATCCAAACTCAGTAATAAAAGCTTCAACCTTGGGAATTTAGAAAATGGAGAGCAAATTAAATCTCAAATAAAAAGAAAAAAATAATTAGAATAGAAATCAAGGAAATCAAAAACAGAAAACTAACAGAGAAAGTCAATGAAACAAAGCTGGTTCTCTGAAAAGATCAATAAAATCAATAAGCCTCTGTCCAGACTAAGAACAAAAGAGGAAAAACACAAATTATTAATACCAGAAACAAGAAAGGGAACATCACTACAGATCATATGGACATTAAAAGGCTAATAAAGTAATACTATGTATAGCTCTATGCCCACAAATTTGATAACAGAGATGAAACAGACCAATTCCTTTGAAAGACTAAATCTTCCAAAACTCACATAAGAAAAAGACAATCTGAATAGGCCTATTTGTACTAAAGAATGAATCAAAATTACTAACCTTCCTACACAGAAAGCTCCAAGCCTAGATGGGTTCACTGGTGAATTCTACCAACCATTGAAGGAAGAAACTATGCCTATTCTTTACAGACTCTTCCAGAAGAAAAAAGTGGAAGGAAGACTTCCTAATTCATGCTATGAGACCAGCGAAACCCTAATACCAAAAGCAGACAGATATTACAAGAAAAGAAAACTACAAATTAATATTCTCAAGAACATGGATGCAAAAATCCTCAAAAAATACAGTATTAGAAAATAGAATCCAACAATGTATATTTTATATACTTTTATATATATCTTATACACTTATATGCCACAACCAACTGAAATGTATCCACATATGCAAGGCTGGCTCAATATGTGAAAATCAATTAATATTTTGTCTCCTGTTTGTCCATCTGTTTTCGTTTACAAGGGCTACTCCAAAGAACAAATCAAAGCACACCTGGTGCAGGGTACAAAATATTACTACGAGTAGGGTAATAAAATAACCAAAGTCACAACAACAGAGAGCACATAACAATCCCCGAAAAAACACCACCTGAAGGGCCAGACCCTGGACAGCATATGACCCTCCTTTAATATAGCAGTGCTCGCAGGTGCAGAGCACACAACCTTTTAAAATGCAGAAGGGACAGAAAACCAGCCAAAATGACGAAACGGAAGAATTCTCCTCAAAAGAAACTCCAGGAAGCAGCAACAGCTAACGAATTGATCAAAACTGATTTAACCAATATAATGGAACAAGAATTTAGAATAATACTCATAAAATTAATCGCTGGGCTTGAAAAAAGCTATGAAACTTGAAATCGGCCACAAGAAAAAGTCTGGAAAACCTCCAAAAGCATGGAAGTTAAACAACACCCTACTAAAGAATGAATGGGTCAACCAGGCAATTAGAGAAGAAATTAAAAAATACATGGAAACAAATGAAAATGAAAATACAACAATCCAAACACTTTGGGATGCAGCAAAGGCAGTCCTCAGAGGATAATACATTGCAATCCAGGCCTATCTCAAGAAACAAGAAAACTCCCAAATACAAAATCTAACAGCACGCCTAAAGGAAATAGAAGCAGAACACCAAAGACATCCCAAACCCAGCAGAAGAAGAGAAGTAATAAAGATCAGAGCAGAAATAAACAATATAGAATCTAAAACAACAGTAGAGCAGATCAATGAAACCAAGAGTTGGTTTTTTGAAAAAATAAACAAAATTGATAAACCTCTAACCAGGCTTCTCAAAAAGAAAAGGAAGAGGACCCAAATAGATAAAATCATGAATAAAAAATGGAATTATTACAACCAGTCCCTCAGAAATACAGGCAATTATCAGGGAACACTATGAAAAATTTTATGCCATCAAACTGGACAACCTGGAAGAAATGGACAAATTCCAAAGCACCCACACACTTCCAAAACTCAAACAGGAAGAAATAGAAAATTTGAACAGACCCATAACCAGTGAAGAAATTGAATCAGTTATCAAAAATCTCCCAACAAATAAGAGTCCAGGACCAGATGGCTTCCCTGGGGAATTCTACCAGACATTTAAAGCAGAGATAATACCTATCCTTCTCAAGCTGTTCCAAAAAACAGAAAGGGAAGGAAAACTTCCAGACTCGTTCTATGAAGCCAGCATTACTTTGATTCCCAAACCAGACAGAGACCCAGCAAAAAAAGAGAACTATGGGCCAATATCCCTGATGAATATGGATGCAAAAATTCTCAACAAGATGTGAGCAAATCGAATTCAACAGCATATAAAAAGAATTATTCACCCTGATCAAGTGGGATTCATTCCTGGGCTACAGGGCTGGTTCAATATTCGCAAATCAATGTGATACATCACATTAATAAAAGAAAAGATAAGAACCATATGATCCTGTCAATTGATGCAGAAAAAGCATTTGACAAAATTCAGCATCCTTTCTTAATAAAAACCTTCGAGAAAGTCGGGATAGAAGGAACATACTTAAACATCATAAAAGCCATTTATGAAAAGCCCACAGCTAATACCATCCTCAATGGGGAAAAACTGAGAGCTTTCCCCAAGATCAGGAACACAACAGGGATGTCCACTCTTACCGCTGTTGTTTAACATAGTGTTGGAAGTGCTAGCTTCAGCAATCAGACAACAAAAGGAAATCAAAGGCATCCAAATTGGCAAAGATGAAGTCAAGCTTTCACTTTTTGCAGATGACATGATACTATACATGGAAAACCCGACAGACTCCACCAAAAGTCTGCTAGAACTGATATATGAATTCAGCAAACTTGCAGGATACAAAATTAATGTACAGAAATCAGTTGCATTCTTATACACTAATAATGAAACAACAGAAAGACAAATAAAGAAACTGATCCCATTCACAACTGCACCACGAATCATAAAATAGCTAGGAATAAACCTAACCAAAAATGTAAAAGATCTGTATGCTGAAAACTATAGAAAGCTTATGAAGGAAATTGAAGAAGATACAAAGAAATGGAAAAACATTCCATGCTCATGGATTGGAAGAATAAATATTGTTAAAATGTCAATACTACCCAAAGCTATCTACACATTCAATGCAATCGCAATCAAAATTGCACCAGCATTCTTCTCGAAGCTAGAACAAGCAATCCTAAATTTTGTATGGAACCACAAAAGACCCCGAATAGGCAAAGTAATATTGAAGAAGAAAACCAAAGCGGGAGGCATCACAATCCCAGACTTTCACCTCTACTACAAAGCTGTAATCATCAAGACAGCATGGTATTGGCACAAAAACAGACACATAAACCAATGGAATAGAATAGGGACTCCAGAATTGGACCCACAAAAGTATGGCCAACTAATCTTTGACAAAGTAGGAAAGAGTATCCAATGGAAAAAAGACAGTCTCTTTAACAAATGGTGCTGGGAGAACTGGACAGCAACATGCAGAAGAATGAAACTAGACCACTTTCTTACACCATTCGCCAAAAATAAACTCAAAATGGATAAAGGACCTGAATGTGAGACAGGAAACCATCAAAACTGTAGAGGAGAAAGCAGGAATAAAACCTCCCTGACCTCAGCTGCAGCAATTTCTTACTTGACACACCTCCAAAGGGAAGGGAATTAAAGGCAAAAATGAACTACTGGGACCTCATGAAGATAAATAGCTTCTGCACTGCAAAGGAAACAATCAACAAAACTGAAAGGCAACCAACAGAATGGGAAAAGATATTTATAAATGACACATCAGACAAAGTGCTAGTATCCAAAATCTATAAAGAACTCACCAAACTCCACACCCGAAAAACAAATAACCCAGTGAAGAAATGGGCAGAAAACATGAATAGACACTTCTCTAAAGAAGACATCCGGATGGCCAACAGGCACATGAAAAGATGCTCAACGTCGCTCCTCATCAGGGAAATACAAATCAAAACCACACTCAGATATCACCTCACGCCAGTCAGAGTGGCCAAAATGAACAAATCAGGAGACTATAGATGCTGGAGAGGAGGTGGAGAAATGGGGACCCTCTTGCACTGTGGGTGGGAATGCAAACTGGTGCAGCCGCTCTGGAAAACAGTGTGGAGGGTCCTCAAAAAATTAAAAATAGATCTACCCTATGACCCAGCAATAGCACTGCTAGGAATTTACCCAAGGGATACAGGAGTGCTGATGCATAGGGGCATTTGTACCCCAGTGTTTAACAGCACTTTCAACAATAGCTAAATTATGGAAAGAGCCTAAATGTCCATCAACTGATGAACAGATAAAGAAATTGTGGTTTATATACATAATGGAATACTAGTTGGCAATGAGAAAGAATGAAATCTGGCCTTTTGTAGCAATGTGGATGGAACAGGAGAGTGTTATGCTAAGTGAAATAAGTCAGACAGAGAAAGATAGATACCATATGTTTTCATTCTTATGTGGATCCTGAGAAACTTAACAGAAGACCATGGGGGAGGGGAAGGAAAAAAAAAAGTTAGAGAGGGAGACAGTGAAACCATAAGAGACTCTTAAAGACTGAGAATAAACTGAGCGTTGATGGGGGGGTGGCAGGGAGGGGAAAGTGGGTGATGGGCATTTAGGAGGGCAGCTGTTGGGATGAGCACTGGGTATTGTATGGAAACCAATTTGCCAATAAATTTCATATTAAAAAAACAGAAAATCAATTAATATAATCCATCACAGCAACAGGCTAGGGAAGAAAAATCTCATGATCATACCAATAGGTGCAGAAAAAAACATTTGACAAAATCCAACACAAATTCATAACAAAACCTAGGATTCATAACAAAAACTAGGATTAAAGAGTAACTTCTTCAATGTGATAAGGAACATGTACAAAAAAAGTATGATGTAGCTATCATCATACTTAAATTTGATTCCTCAATAAGATTGGGAACAGGGCAAGAATGTGTCTTTTCACCACTCCTTTTTTTTTTTTTTTTTAAATATTTATTTATTTATTTTGAGAGAGAATGTACACATGCAAGTGGGTCAGGGAAAGAGAGAAAGAGAGAGAGAGATTCCCAAACAGGCTCTATGCCATCAGCACAGTGCCCAATGTGGGGCTCAAACTCATGAACTGTGAGAATCACTTGAGCTAAAATCAAGAGTCAGATGCTTACCCAACTGAGCCACCCAGGTGCTCCCACCACTCCTTTTCAATAGCACAATGGAAGTGCCAGTTAATGCAATGAGACGAGAAGAGGAGAGGAGGGGAGGGGAGGGGAGGGGAGGGGAGGGAAGGGAAGGGAAGGGAAGGGAAGGGAAGGGAAGAGAAGAGAAGAGAAGAGAAGAGAAGAGAAGAGAAGAGAAGAAATAAAACTGTCTTTCTTCAAATTTTTTTTTTAACATTTATTTATTTTTGAGACAGAGAGAGACAGAGCATGAACGGGGGAGGGTCAGAGAGAGGGAGACACAGAATCGGAAACAGGCTCCAGGCTCTGAGCTGTCAGCACAGAGTCCGACGCGGGGCTTGAACTCACAGACCACGAGATCATGACCTGAGCCGAAGTTGGCCACTCAACCGACTGAGCCACCCAGGCACCCCTAAAACTGTCCTTCTTCATAGATGATATGACTGTCTGTAGAAAATTCCAAATGAACTGACCCAAAAAACCCTCCTGGAATTAATAAGCAATTTTAGCATAGTTGCAGGATATAAGGGTAACATGTAAAAGTCAATCACTTTCCTAACAAATAAGTGGAATTTGAAAGTAAAAACTCATTACCAATTACATTAGTATTCCCCCAAATAAAATACTTAGATATAAAATCTAACAATATATATATAAGAATTTACATAAAGAAGACCAAAAATTCCTGATGAACAAAATCAAAGAACTGATGAATGGAGAGATATTTCATGTTCATAGACCGGAAGACCAATATCGTCAAAATGTCTATTCTTCCCAACTTGACCTATAGATTCACTGCAATCCCAATCAAAATCCCAGCAAGTTATTTTGTGGATACTGACAAACCAATTCTACAGTTTATACAGAGAGACAAAAGACCCAAAATAGCACACCATATTGAAGAAGAACAAAGCTGGAAGACTGATTTACCCAACTTCAAGAATTACTGTAGGGCTGCAGCAAGTAAGACAAAGTTTTATTGGCCAAAAGAATAGGCAAAAAAAAAAAAAGATCAATGGAACAGAAAAAAAGAGTATACAGAAAGAGAGCCATTTAAATATGGTCAACAGATCTTTGACAAAGGAGCAAAGGCAATACAATGGAGCAAAGATAGTTTCTTCAACAAATGGTGCTGGAACAAGTGGATATCCACATGCAAAAAAAAAAAAAAAAAGAATGCATCTAGACACAAACTTTCCACTGTTCACAAAAATTAACTCAAATGGATCCTAGATCTAAACATAAAATGTGTAAGTGCAAAATTCCTAGAAAATAACACAACAGGAAATCTAGATGACTTTGGGCATGGCGATGAGTCTTTGGATACAACAACAAAGGCACAACCCAGGAAAGAAATAATTGATAAACTACACTTCATAAAAATTAAAAACTGTTCTGTGAAAGACACAGTCAAGAGAATAAGAAGACAAGCTGAAGACTGGGGCAAAATATTTGCAAAAGGCAGGCTCAATAAAGCACTGTAATTCAAAATACAAAGAACTCTTAAAACTCAACAACAAGAAAACAAACAACTTCATTTAACAAATGGGCAGGAGTTCTGAACAGATACACCACCAAAGAAGATATAATGAGAATAAGCATATGAAAGGATGCTCATCATCATTTGTCATGGGATTGCAAATTAAAACAAGATACCACTACCCACCTGTGAGAATGGCCAAAATCCACTGATAACTGATTAACACCAAATGCTGACAAAAATAATGGAACAACAGAACACGCATTCATTGCTGGTGGGAACGCAAAAGGATACACGTGGTTTGGAAGGCCGCGTGGCGATTTCTTACAAAACTAAACCTGTTCTCATCATAAGAACCAGCAATTGCCCTACTTAATATTCACCCAAATGAGTTGAAAACTTATGTCCACACAAAAACCTGTGAACAGATGCTGACAGCGGCTTTATCAACAATGGCCAAAACTTGGAAGCAACCCACATGTCTGTGAGTAGGTGAACAGATAAACTGTGGCCCATTGAGGCAACGGTGTAATATTCAGCACTGCGAAGGTGTGAGCTATCAAGTCACGAAAAGAAATGAGGAAACTTAAATACCTACTACGAAGCGAAAGAAGCCAGTCTGAAAAGGCTGCATACTGTAAGATTCTAACCATAAAGCATTGTGGAAAAGACAAGACTATAGAGAAAATACAAAGCTGTCAGGGGTTGAGGGTAGGGGAGAGGATGAATAGGGTTACAGGGGATTTTTAGAGTAGAAACTATCGTGCATGATACTATAATGGGAGATATAGGCCATAATACATTTTTTAAATCCATAAAGTATATCCATAAAATATACAACACCAAGAATGAACTCGAATATAAAGTATGGACTTGGGTGATAATGACACGTCAATGTAGGCTAATCAACTGTAATAAACGTCCAATCCGATGCATGATGTAGACAGTGGGAAAGGTTGCGTATGCATGGGGACAGAAGTGTAGGGCAACTCTACTTTGTGCTCACTTTTGCTGTGAGCCTAAAATGCTATGAAAAGTAAACCCTCTTTTTTAAAACAATGTGAACTGAAAATTCTTCATTCTGTAAGACTCCATAGTTTGCCATCTTGAGACCAACGTACAGTTATAAAATTATATAGTTATTCTCCTAGAGTGTTCTCATAGCAAAGGAAAATACTCATCTGCATCACTTAATTTAATATTTGAATGAGCAACTACCATGCACCAAGCACTATCCTACGCACAGTGAACAAAACAAAGTCCCTGCTCTCATGAAGGTTACATTTGGTTGGGGAAGACACATAATGGGTAAGTAAACAAGAAATTCAGATACGAGGTGCTATGAAGAAAATACAGTATAATTTAAGAAGCCTAAGGGTCAGTGAGGGTACACGGGAATAATGTACTACTCTATACAGAACTACCGCTGGGGACAGTTAAGGTGACTCAAGAGCTGAATAATGAGGAGCCTGGCAATGCCAACATGTGGGACGAGAGCATTCCAAGCAGAAGAACGAGCTGAGGCCAAGGCACCAAAGTGGGAATGAGCTCGCTGTACTCGAGACAGTACCATGGTGCTCAGCATGGAAGCAGAAGTTCAACAATTAAAGGGGGTCTCTGATGGTCATGGTCAGAATTTGAGGTTTAATTCCAGATACAATGGGAAACCATTAGAAACTTTTATGCAGGGAAAAAATGTGATCCAAGTCTGAGGAGACCACCCTGGCAGCTTGTTGGGAAAGAGAGAGGACCGAAAGGGGCAGGCTTTGAAGCAGGAAGACGAGCAGGGAAACTGTCACCATAATCCACGTGGGAGCTGACAGTGACTTGGACCACGGTGACAGAGGGGGACGTGTGAGTAGTGACCGGATTCAGAATGTTTTAGAGAAAAACCAGAAGACCTGCCAGTGGATTGGGTAAGGAAAGCAGGGGAGAGAGCAAAATTAAGAGCAATTTTAGGGGTTTTCACAGAAAAAAATGAGGATGAATAGGTCACAAAACATTCAGATGTTGTGTAAACAATATTACAAAATGCAATGAAAGGTAAGGATGGAGATGTCAGTGATACACACGGGTTTTTTTTTTTTTAATTTTTTAAAAATATTTACTTATTTTTGAGAGAGACAGAGGCAGCATGCGAGTGGGTTAGGGGCAGAGAGAGAGAGAGAGAGAGAGAGAGAGAGACAAAGAATCCAAAGCAGG
This sequence comes from Panthera uncia, assembly GCF_023721935.1. Taxonomy (NCBI): domain Eukaryota; kingdom Metazoa; phylum Chordata; class Mammalia; order Carnivora; family Felidae; genus Panthera; species Panthera uncia. Next base: position 28,516 of record NW_026059504.1, read on the forward strand.
CTCCAGGCTCCGAGCTGTCGGCACAGAGCCCGACGCGGGGCTCGAACTCGCGGGCTGTGAGATCATGACCTGAGCCAAAGTCAGACGCTCAACCGACTGAGCCACCCAGGTGCCCCCAACACGGGTTTTAAATGCAAAGAAAAGGACAACAAGGCAGGAACAGAGGATCAAAGCTGACCCCACCCTGGCAGATGGGCTGAAAGTGTGGCTTAAGGTCTGACGAAGAAGGCTGAATGACCAGCCTCCTTTCCAGTTTGCCCCCTCTAAGGCCTCTGGTTAAGGACGCACCTGAGAATTTCTGGTTAACCTGGACTATTTTGCCTAAAGGGAGTTTCAGAATCAAAAGAACAAAACAAAACAAACAGCAGAGGTTAGAGGAGGTTCCCTAGGCCAGATTCCCATAAAAGGGTGAAATGCATAAATGCCCCTCTCATCTACCCAAACAAAAGCCTCATTGCTCCTATGCTGTTAACACTAGCATTCACGAACATCATAAAGAAAGAGAAAACATCTTAATGAGCATTTGTTAAGTGTTTTTGTTCCGCTGAAGGGCAACTAGTCTGATGCAGGCCAAGTGACAAAAGCAATGTTAGAAGTAATACTCTGAGGCCTGTACCTTTTTTCAAATCCTTGGCAACTTCCTAATCAAACAACCCTTCTGAAATGCTCCCAACTGTCCCTAATCCTTTGTGGCTTCTAGAAAGAACCCTGTGATTTTCACCAAAGAGCTTCTAATTTATCTAAACCTCGAAGTCTGTAAACGTGGCCCCACCTTCATGGACTATACACCTTAAAGGATATACTAAAGACCATTCTTAGCTTTAAAGAAGACGACTCCTCATAATTTTTAAAAAGAAAACATGACAGAATGTCTATTTGCCAGCGCTGTTTCAGAATACAGCTAAAAAAACTGATGCTATATTCAAGTGGAATCAGAGTTTGTAGAATTTAGTCAACAAAACAAACAGAAAAGAAGCTCTCGCTCTTCTCTGGCTAAATGCTGCGTGGTCTGTCAGTGGGTCAGGAGAGCTCTGGACATTCACTGTAGCATGAAATCTCATCTCATACATAAAAGACCACAGATGCAAAGGCATAATTTCCACGAGGGTGACCGATTCGTGCCCAGGACTTTGCCAGAAATCCCACCTGCTGAGATCCCCTCCCGCACAGACAAACTGGGACGGTTGGTCATCTTAAATCTAACCCAGCCCTGACTTCCTCGGTTTTGTTGACCAGTGTGCTATCGGGGCTATTTCATCCTAAATTTCTTAAAGTAACAATCAGGAGCTTCACTAAAGGCACACTCCTGAGCTAAACAGGCCCAATACTGAAATCCAATCTTCCCAGCTTCACGCAGTCACTGAAGCTTTTCATTCTTACTCACCTGTCCATTCTCATCGCTCAATCTTAATATTTATGACCTTATTTTTCCTAGACATGGGGACATCCATGACTGAGAACATATTCAGAATTTAATAGCCAGCAAAACGGGGGAGGGGAAGCTTCCTGGCAAGATGTCGGTACAGACCCGGGCCTCTCGATCTGTTCCATTCCTAGATTCCCCAAGGAGACGATCAGGGCACTATTCAATGAGGTAAAAACTTTGGTCAGCACTAAATATAAGAGGAAGGTGCTCAGTATGCCAGAAATTGTGAGGGTCTGTGCTGGATACGTTTAGGCGGGATGAGACTAAATAAAGAAGAGGCAGAGAGGGCGACCCGTGAGTGTCTACTTGGAAAGACCAGCGTCTTGGTCAATATGGCAAGTGGATCCCAAGGGCAACGCTCACCCTCAAACTCAAAACAACAGGAAGGTATGATGGGCTACAGGGCACCGAGAGGGCAGGCCGCTTGCCTCCTGTGGGGCAGCCTTAAATGCACACAACCCGTGCTTCTCACAGCCCCCAGAACATGTTGCTGGGACAAGCTGCCACTTTGAGGAGAAGGCCAGGCATCGGTGGGGTAAGAAATTGTACAGTCGGGGCGCCTGGGTGGCTCAGTCGGTTGAGCGGCCGACTTCGGCTCAGGTCGTGATCTCGCGGTCTGTGAGTTCGAGCCCCGCGTCGGGCTCTGTGCTGACAGCTCGGAGCCTGGAGCCTGTTTCCGATTCTGTGTCTCCCTCTCTCTGACCCTCCCCCGTTCATGCTCTGTCTCTCTCTGTCTCAAAAATAAATAAACATTAAAAAAAAAAAATTTAAAAAAAAAAGAAATTGTACAGAGTGGGTTTGCCGAGCACAGGTCAAAAGGGGTCATGGTTCGCCCAGACTGCACAAAAATGAGGTGCTTAGGACGCTCTAGTTAATGAAATCTCTTATCTGGCCACGTAGGGTACATTTTCTCGCTCTTTTCAAATGAAGGACTTGGCCGGGAATGTGCACCCAGTTTTCCAGAAACAACTGCAACGCCAGTTTGCCTAGGAGGTAGGACCTGTTCTGCTTCGGTGAGGAGAAACAGACCTGGAAAAATCGCTCATGTGAAAACACTGCAGTTCAAAGGGAAGGAACCACTTTGAAACTGTCTCTGCTGCAAAGGTCTGACTCAAACCGACAGGACAATTTTTTTTTTCATAAAATTCTCAATATTTTAAGAAGACACCAGTTTCTTTATGTGTATATGTGTGTGTGTGTGTGTGTGTGTGTGTATGTGTATACACATATATGTCTATATATATATATACACATATATATATATATACACACACAGACATATATGCAATGGAACACTCTCTAACCATAAAAAAATATGAAATGTTGGCATTTACAACAACACGGATGGACCTCGAGAGCATTATGCTAAGTGAAAGATGTCAGATAGTGAGAGACAAATAGCATATGATCTCATTTATATGTGGAATCTAAAACAAAAACAAAAACCAACAAACAACAAGCTCAACAATACAGAGAACAGACTGGTGGTTGCCTTAGATGGGGCATGGGGAGTGGCAGAAATGAGTAAAGGGGGTCAAGAGACAGAATTTTCTGGTTACAAAATGAAGAAGTCATGGGGATGTAATGTAATGGAAAATTGCTAAGAAAGTAGATCTGTATATTTATCACAAAAAATACATATTCCTTATAACTACTGTTGACCTTGAAAGTAAAACAGCCAGTTATTTTACCAGCAAAAGTAGTTTATTTGAGAACAGCAGAGGAAGTGCAATTCGGGACCCATGAACTATGGGTTTCAGAAAACAAAGAGTCATACCACCTTATAGAGGGAAAGGAGGTAGGAGGGGCTGCTTGAACAAAAGTCCACTGAAAGAAGGTGTTCAGGGTGGTGACACTTTCTCACTGGCTCAATTGTGGCAGTTTCTCATTGGCTGGGCTGTTGTGGAGCAAAGGGAAAATGTTCCTCACTCTTGCTGGGGCAGTCAAGTAACTTCTTCCCGCTGGCATTGGTACTTGAGAATGAGTTGGTAGGGCATGAGAGCTCCCATTTCTGTCTCTTCCCAATTCTATTACAAATGAGCTTTTCTTTATTCAGTTTCACATTACATAAAGTGATAGATGTGAACCAGCCTTACTATGGAGATCATTTCAAAACATATATAAATATTGAATCGTTATGTCATACACCTGAAACTAACATGTTACATTGTCAATTATACCTCAATTTAAAAAATAAACTTTTAGGGGCAGCTGGTGGCTCAGTTGGTTAAGCATCTGGCTCCTGATTTCAGCTCAGATCATGATCTCATGGTTCATGGGTTCGAGCACCACGTCAGGCTCTGCACTGACATCGCAGAGACCGCGTGGGATTCAATCTCTCTCTCCGCCCCTCCCCTGCTTGTGTGCACTCTCTCGCCCCCTCTCACGAATAAACAGTAATAAATAAATAATTAAATAAATAAATCTTTTAAAGAAAAAAAACCACATTATGTAAATGTAAATGTAAATACTTTCAAATATGGCTATTTAACAAAGTATAATAAATCATCATCGTTGCCATCATCATCATCAGGTAATGATGCCTCACCTAAGAAATAAATATACATTAAATATCTAAGTCAAAATCCAAAAGAGTATATTAAAAACTACCTGGGAAGCGAGCAGAAGGGTTAAAAAAAGTAACTGGGAAGAAAAACAAACCACATCTCAACAGAAAAATTGGCAAATGAAGATCAGATGATGGATAGTAATAGAAGTATACAAATGGCGAACAAACATGGAAAAGATTCTACCTTCTCAATAAATTTAAAAATGCATTTAAAACAGCAGTATGTTATTTGTACTCATTAAAGTGGCAAAATACTTTGAAATTCTAATGCCCAGTATTATCGAGGGTAAGGTAAACGAGGCTGGAGGAAGTACCTGGTAACCACATCTCATACTGCACTGGGAATGTACAATGAAAACAACCTTACAAGTTACAGTCTGACGGTATAACATGTACAGTTTTAAAGTAGCTGCACTCTCGTCTCACCTAGGTATTCCACTACTGATAATTTTTTCCACAGAAATCACAGCGGCAAAGATACATGTACAAAGATGTTCACGAGAGCAATATGTTTGATATCAAAACACTAGAAATGAATTAAGCAACCAAAAGTAGGGGGTTACTATTTAAGCCATTTTCGTTCATTCTTTCTTTAATTTATTTATTTAAATTCAAGGTGGCTAACATACAGTGTAGTACTGGTTTCAGGAGTAGAACCCAGTGATTCATCACTTACATATAACACCCAGTGCTCATCCCAGCAAGTGCCCTCCAAAATGCCCATCACCCATTTAGCCCGTCCTCCCACTCACTCCCTTCCAGCAACCCTCAGTTTGTTCTTCGTATTTATAAGTCTCTTGTGGTTTTCCCCCCTCTCTATTTTTATCTTATTTTTCCTTCCCTCCCCCTGAACATAGGTTCATCTGTTTGTTTCTTAAATTCCACATACGAGTGAAATCATATGATATCTGTCTTTCTCTGACTTATTTTGCTTAGCATAACACACTCTAGTTCCATCCATGTTGTTGCAAATGGCAAGATTTCATTCTGTTTGATTGCTGAGTGGTATTCCATTGTGTGCGCGTGTGTGTGTGTGTGCGCACGCCATATATATATTATATGCCATATCTTCTCTATCCACTCATCAGTCGATGGACGTTTGGGCTCTTTCCATAATTTGGCTATTACTGATAGCGCTGCTATAAACATTGGGGTGCGTGTGCCCCTTTGAATCAGCATTTTTGTATCCTTTGGATAAGTATCTAATAGTGCAATTACTGGGTCCTAGGGTAGTTCTCTTTTTAATTTTTTGAGGAACCTCCATACTGTTTTCCAGAGTGGCCGCACCAGTTTGCATTCCCACCGACAGTGCAAAAGGGTTCCCCTTTCTCTGCATCCTCACCAACATCTGCTGTTTCCTGAGTTAATTTTAGTCATTCTGACAGGTGTGAGGTGGTAACTCATTGTGGTTTTGATTTGTATTTCTCTGATGATGAGTAATGTTGAACATCTTTTCATGTGTCTGTTAGCCACCTAGATGCCTTCTTTGGAACAGTGTCTATTCATGTCTTCTGCCCATTTCTTCACTGGATTATTTGTTTTTTGGGTGTTGAGTTTGATAAGTTCTTTATATTTTGGATACTAACCCTTTTGCAAATATCTTCTCTCCCATTCCATCAGTTGCCTTTCAGTTTTGTTGATTATTTTCTTTGCTGTGCAGAAGCTTTTTATGTTGATGAAGTCTCAATAATTCATTTACACTTTTATTTCCCTTGCCTCTGGAAACACATCCAGTAAGAAGTTGCCACAGCTAAGGTCAAAGAGGTTGCTGCCTGTGTTCCCTTTTAGGATTTTGATGGTTTCCTTTAGGATTTTGATGGTTTCCTGTCTCCATTTAGGTCCTTCATCCATTTTGAATTTATTTCTGTATATGGTGTAAGAAAGTGGTCCAGTTTCATTCTTTTACATGTTGCTGTCCAGTTTTCCCAGTACCGTTTGCTCAGGAGACTTTTTTCCATTGGTTATTCTTTCTGCTTTGTCCATGTAGGGTCCGTTTTGAGTTCTCTATTCTGTTCCACTGATCTATGTGTCTGTGTTTGTGCCTGTACCATACTGTCTTGATGATTACAGCTTTGTAATACAGCTTGAAGTTTGGAATTGTGATGCCTTCAGCTTTGGCTTTCTTTTTCAACATGGCTTTGGCTACTCGGGGTCTTTTCTGGTTCCATACAAATTTTAGAATTGTTGGTTCTAGCTCTGTGAAGAATGCTGGTGTTATTTTGATGGTGTTATTTGTTATTTTGATGTTATCTGATTGCACTGAATGTGTAAACTGCTTTGGGCAGTATCGACATTTTAACAATATTTGCTCCTCCCATGCACGAGCATAGGATGTTTTTCCATTTCTTTGGGTTTTCTTCAATTTCTTTCATAAGCCTTCTATAGTTTTCAGCATACAGATCTTTTACTTCTTTGGCTAGGTTTATTCCTAGGTATCTTATGGTTTTTGGTGCAATTGTAAATTGGGTTGATTCCTTGATTTCTCTTTCTGCTGCTTCGTTATTGGTGCACAGAAATACAACTGATTTCTGTACATTGATTTTACACCCTGTGAATTTGCTGAATTCATGTATAGATTCAAGCAGTTTTTTTTGTGGTCTTTTGGATTTCCCACGTAGAGTATCATGTCATCTGCGAAGGGTGAAAGTTCGACTTCTTCCTTGCCAATTTATATGCTTTGTATTTCTTTGTTTTGTCTAATTTCTGAGGCTACTACTTCTAGTACTGTGTTGAACAACAGTGGTGAGGGTGGGCAGCCTGTCATGTTCCTGATCTTAGGGGGAAAGCTTTCAGTTTTTCCCCATTGAGGATGATATTAGCTGTGGGTCTTTCATATGTGGCCTTTATGGTGTTGAGATCTGTTCCTTCTATCCCTTGAGGGTTTTTATCAAGATAGGATACTAGTAGTATTTTGTCAAATGCTTTTTCTGCATCTATTGAGAGGATCGTAGGGTTCTTATCCTTTTATTAATGTGGTGAATCATGCTGATTGATTTACAGCAATGGACAGATCATCAAAGCAGAAAATCTACAAGGAAACCATGGCTTTGAATGACACACTGGGCCAGATGGACTTAACAGATATATTCAGAACATTTCATCCTAAACACATTCTTCTTATGTGCACATGGAACATTCTCAAGAATAGATCATATACTGGGTCACAAATAAGCCATTTTTAAAAATCACATTTCAAGGAATACTTAATAAGAAAAAATGCTCAAGATATAAAAGTACTGAAAAAAGGGTAAAAGACATCATATCTAACAGGATATTAATTTTCTAAAAAGAAAAAATTATATGTATTTCCAAGTATAGAAAGAAATACTAGATGGAGTTAGACCAAATAGTTGTGAATAATATCTCTGCATGGGGATAATATGATCTGTTTGCGTTTGCACATTCCTATAGTTTGTAAATTGTTTAAAGTGGACATACACTACATTTTATCAATTCCGTGACATACGTTTTTTTCTTCATATTTATTTATCTCTGGAATTGGACTACATCCTAAGACGGCATCTTTGGAAGGCATACATTACTACTTTTGTACGTAGCAATAAAAAAGAAAACAATAAGTATCATTATTTTTGAAAGATCCCACAGATAACATTCAATGAGGAGATCCTCAGAAAAGAGGCATTCATTCCCCAAATGAAAAGCATGGCACACAGCCATCAGTGAAGGCGGTATGAGCTTTGGTTAGTTTTGGAAACCTTCCCCCACATACAAATTTCCCTGGGAGTGAAAATTCTTCTATAAAAACAAGCACAGAGGTGAAGATGGCCTCGGGATATGCGACTTTCCCCCTCTTGTTTCTAAATTAACTTTTATGGAATGCTCAGTTTGTTGTTGGCTTGAAAAGAGAATAGATTCTTGAGGTTAATCATTCTTGTTCACTTTCTAAATACGCAAAATGAACTTTAATCCCACTTTGGCAAGGCCTGCCTTTAATCTTCCAGATTGTAACACTTCCCGACAAACTGGAGGGCAGAGGCTTGGGGAAAGAGAAAGATGAGAAGGGACGGAGGTCAGGTGGACGGAAAACTTGAATGAAGTAGTTTTCTTCTTTTTCCCCTTCCGAATATGCAGACCCATCACTTCTGCCCGCTGCTTCAGTGAACGGTGGGAACTGGAATTGCCCGAATAAAGTTAATCAATGAGACAGAACCAGCCACTTAAACCTCTTGGCTCTGTTCCTCCATATACCTTTTGCCTTCCCGCTTGACTCATTCCTATCTCACATCTAATTCTCCCCTGGCAACTGAGAAAGATGGCTGTGGTTTCTGGTTAAAACCTCAGGAGGAAAAAAGGATGTTCTCTCCAAATATACGGTAAGTTCCTGTTACGTACAAGGCACTAAGTGCTCTGTGTAGTGCAAGAATATATATCACATAGTACTGGCTCTCAAAAAAACTTAACTCCAGTAGATAAGACCTCTATGCCAATCTTTATAGTCCAGAGGGAAAAAAGAATTATGGCATCCACACTGATTGGTCGGTGCCCCTGCCATTGTGGTATTAAGTTTTTAACATCATCCTAAATAAGTGTTATACATATACATAGATGGAGAGAAAAACACAAGGTGGAGGGAACAGTGTGAACAAAGAAAAGGAAAAATGTTTGGGCCAAAACCAATTTTAAGGGAGAGTTTTAGGACAATGATTTGACTGAGGACTATAATTTAGATCTTTTTTGAAATTTTAAATATTTATGGATAGAAGAATAATTGCACAGGAAGAGTTTAATGAAAACATCCCATCATGGAAGAAATCTGCTTCAGGGACTGACTGTTTTTAGGAAAGTGAAACTTATTCCTAGGCTGATCCTGAACTGAAACCCATAACAAGAATCAAATTAAAAATTAAAATTTTAAATTAAAAACATTTTTAAAAAACTTCCTCTATGGCTATTCTTCCTATCTTTACAGAAGTGGCAAAGAACGCACATAGGATATGCAATCAAATTAAAAGTCTGAAAATTTTTTCCCACAGTTCATGCTTTTAGGAGTTATGTTATATAGACAGAGAGCAAAAGAAGGCATATTAAGACTGCCAACCAAAAGGAAAAATTCCACCCAACCAACCCAGATGCAGATTTACCCCAATACAGCATGACCCTGACTGCATAAAATAGGAAAAAATACAAGGATCTCAAAACTCATAGTAACACATCTATCCTCAGCTTAAAAGAAACCAACACATTTCTGTTGTCTTTAGTAGTTTTTTTTTTTTTTTTTAAATAAAAGATCTGGAAGAGAATGTACACATTGATTTGAACACTGCATCACTTTGGACAATTCTGTGATATCACATGGTCACTTGGACTAGATATTAGAAAGCAAAGCATGGGTCACCGAAGGAATGGACTACCATGGAAGATTCTAAAAGCTATCTCTTGGAGATCCCCAAGTATTAAATGAATGGCCACCTATTTGGGGGAGGGACTTCAAAAACTCTCCAATCAGGAGCTTTCTAGGACAGATTATATATTTCCTTTTGCCCGTGGTTGCCATGAAATGGGGTAGAGGTGGAGGAACCAATCCTTGGTTTATTCATTCACTCATTAACTCCATAATTATTTATTAAAGCACCTACCATGTTCACAGTACTGTGTTAGGTGACACAGAGGTTACACATTTTTAGAAACCTGAAAGAGGGTAGATAGAAGACATTTTTAGAAAATTCCAAGTAAGAGAAAGACATAAGATCCAGATTTTTAAAAATGGAATAGCGAAGGACTGCAAGGAGGAGAAATCTCAGTATGATAACTGGAAATCTCAGTATGATAACTGGAAGAAGTCAGTATTTATCAAAACATGAAATTGGTAGTAAAACAAAACATCAAGTGACACAGAGATAGCACTATGGCATGGTTATTCTTTCAATAAGAATCAGGAAAGGCAATTGTGAATTCCAGGGGGAGAGTGAGAGCCACACAAGAAGGCCATGGTTCAAATACAAAGTAGGCTAAAATGGAGCACAATTCTGGGTCTTTGATGAAGTATAAAATCTTGGCCTGACATTTGTAACATTCCCTTTCAATGGAACAACGTCAGGGATTGCTGTGGACTCCACATTCTATTTACGGGATCCAGTCACTTTATTTGGTTCTACAATAAGGGACACATATACATAAGCACTGGTATGTACCGGCTTTCAAATTTCAGGTTCAGTGTACAGAGAAAGCATAGTCATCTTATCAAAATTATAGATCAGTGTGTAAACGATATAAACCTTAATGATGTCAGAGTAATGATATGGCTCAAAGGGAACTTACACCCCCCATTTTACATTCTAAAAGTCAAGAGTCTATCTACATATTGGTTATAAGGTAATCAACTACAAACACACACACACGCGCGCACACACACACACACACACGTAAATGCTATGTAATAAAACTCAGCAAAGTGAGGGAGTTTAAGAAAGCCACTTCCCCATTTTTCTTTTTTCTTCACATTTTTCTTAATGGAGGGACAGCCAGTGCCTCAATTTGCTGGAGGAAGAGAGAGAAGTATTAAGCAAGTGTTTAAAAGTTAAGGAAGTGGGGCGCCTGGGTGGCTCAGTTGGTTGAGCGTCCGACTTTGGCTCAGGTCATGATCTCATGGTTTGTGGGTTCGAGCCCTGCATCGGGCTCTGTGCTGACGGCCTGGAGCCTGCTTCGGATTCTGTGTCTCCCTCCCTGTCTGCCTCCCCGGCCCCGCACACTGTGTCTCTCTCTCTCCTTCAAAAATAAATAAACATTTTTTTAAAAAAATTTTAAAATAAATAAATAAATAAATAAATAAAATAAAAGTGAAGGCGGTAATCACTTAAAGAATAAAACGCAAATATGCTAAAAAGTGGTCACTTTTAAGAAATGGAACTTGGGGTAAACATCTGGGTGGCTGAGTAAGTTGAGTGTCCAACCCCTGATTTCTGCTCAGGTCATGATCCCAGAGTCGTGAGACTGAGCTTCATGTTGGGCTCCATGCTGAATGTGGAACCTACTTAAGAACTTCTCTTTCTCTCCCTCTGCCCCTCCCCTTCTTGCATGCACTATCTCTCTCTCTCTCTAAAATTTAAAAAAAAAATTTTTTTTAAGAAGAAATGAAATTTGGGGACAGGTGACAAGGAGTTTTTTTCCTTTCCATTCCATTTTAGATCATCCTCAACTGCTTGAATTTTTATTTCCTAGTTTGATATTGTTTTATAATAACAATAACAATACGAATGAGGTACTGATAGGGAAAGATCTCCAGGATATATTAAGAAAAAAAAAAAAAAGCAAGTACTAGAATAAAAAGGTTGCATTTGTCTGCTTTTTTAATAAAGCAGCAGCAATATATATGTAAATATGTTGGCATAACTATATTTACGTTAATGTCGACAAAAGGACCTGACAGGAAAATAAAAGAAGTTCCGAGTTTTAGTCTATATAATTCCATACTATTTGAGTCCTCTACAATGAGAAGATGTGTGTATCGATCAGTTCAATTACTTTTTCCCACATTTCGAAAGAAGAAAGATCCCATGATTACATAATTAGTAGAGTTGCATGATTCAGCAGAAGGAAGAACAGCTTTGGTCTCAGAAAAACCTGCATTCAGGGGCATCCGGGTGGCTCAGCAGGTCCAACTTCAGCTCAGGTCATGAACTCACAGTGCATGGATCCGAGCCCCACGTCGGGCTCTATGCTGACAGCTCAGAGTCTGGAGCCTGCTTCGGATTCTGTGTCTCCCTTTCTCTCTGCCCCTCACTCCCTCACACTCTGTCTCTCTCTGTCTCTCTCTCTCTCAAAAATAAATAAACATTAAAAAAAATTTTAAGAAATAAAAGAAAAACCTGCATTCAAACGCAAGCTTCACTAGGTACGTCACCTTAAAGAAGCTATTTTACCTCTTTACGCCTCTATTTCCTTTTTATAAAACAGCTTTATTGACATATAATTCACATACCAAACAATTCACTCATTGAAAGCATATGATTCAATGTATTTTAGTGTGTTCACAGGATTGTGCCACCATCACCACAAATGAATTTTAAAGCATTTTCAGACTCCTAAAAAAAATACAAAACCCACATACCCATTAGCAGGCAATCCCCATCAATTTTCTTTTCTGGCAAAAAATAGGGATTGGAGAGAGAGGACTACCTACCTGATGGACTTACTTATAAGAAAGAAAGAAAATATATCAAAGCCTCTAGCACGGTGCCTGGCCCTCAGTAGGTACTCATGCATTTCAGGTAAAGTTCAAGACATCAATGACCGAAAATAAGCACAAAGAATGGAAATGATAAGAAAGTGTAAGAGACAGACAAACCCTTTCAAGGACCCAGGAATCCTATCCACAGAGTAAGTTCCGCAAGAGTGGCCCTCTCTCTAATTCCGCTGAATACAAAAGAATCAGGCTATCAAGACAAAAAGCACAAGTTTGAAAATGTCAGCATTTGCGGGCACGGTTTAGAGTGAAAAGTTTCAGGAGGACAGATACATCCTGCAAAAACATGACGAGCAAGGGGCAAATAATGTAGTTTGCTGAGAAGGTAAGAAGAACACCACGAGTTCGTATTGGATGAGCAGTTGAAACTATACTGTCATGTTTCTACTTTTCAAAGTGAAAACAAACATGACAGGTGCTCATTTGGCTGTTCGAGCACTTTCCACTTAAATGGCAATTCCTCAAGCTTACCGACTGCAGCCTCAAGTTATAATTTATTACTGTTTCTGTATTATTCCCTTGCCTCGGCAGAAAGCAGAACATAGCACCTACATTTCAAGGCCCATGAGAGGTAATAAAGTATAATTATTTAGAATTTATGATTAAGCCATAAATTACCGGAACTTTTTAACTTCGGTTGGTCAGTCAAGAGTTGGGGGAGGAAGGGAATGGGGTCAGAGGAAGAAAAAACAAAAGCCTTTTCCTTGGAATAAAATGTCTAAATCGGGGCAGGACTGAGGGACACCGGGAGGATTTACGAAGATACCACAGTCTCCAAGTTAAGTCCCAGAGGAACCCCAGTTAAGAGGCTTTAAACTCCTAGAAGCCTCTGTTCTAGAAGGCTAGAGGCGACACACTCCAACTGGAGCGCTCATGTTGACGCCCAAAATAGAAGCATGGTACATTTTCGGGTTAGACCACATCAGACGTTCACAGTGTTCTGTGAAATACCAAGCCAGAGGTATTTTAAAGAAGGTGAACCTGATCTGGAAAACACCACTGACCAGGCTCTACAGGTAAACTCGGCCCTCAACCACGGCAAGAGCGTGGTTCCCACAGAGCTCCGATTCGACCCTGACCAGACGGCAACTCTTCCCCCCTCAAGAGTCAGTTGGTGAGCTGTCCCCGTCTTGCAGGTCCTTTATGTGCAAAGATATGTATGGGACAGGGAGGTACGAAGCTAGCAAAACTCGGGGCATGAAGCAGGGTAAGAATACAACATTCTGTGCTCTTCTGTCACCCGCCCGCCTCACTGGTTCTCCTGGAACGCCAGGGCCCGGCTCCCAATCTTGGTTGGCCCCCACATACAAAGCACTTTCTTCTTTGGCCTCCCACCGGCCCTGAGAAGCAGGTACCACGAAGCCCTAGTTTTCCAGGGGAGGCAGAGACTCAGACAAACACTAACAAGGCAGAGCCAATAGTCACCGCAGTGAGTCTGGAACCTGGTCACCTGACAGGAAATGGCCTTTTCATCATTCTACCCTAAACTGTTGGTGAAGTAAAGCAAAACCAAAAAGAAAAACGAAAGAGAAACAGCGTGCATTTCAACTGACGTTGCTTTCTCTCTATCTCTCTCTCTCTCTCTTTTTTTTCGCCATGGAAATTTTACTTGGTAACTGAAGCTTGGAGATAGCTATTTGAAAATGAAATTGAGTTTGGATTGAAGGAAACAAAAATAAAGAGACCAGACAGAACAGAGTCATGAGTAGTAACATGTAAAAAACAAAAGGATAAATGAAGGGTTGGGCAGGGGAGGAGGTCTGCCCCAAATGTTTACCCAGCACCCTCACCTTTGTCCCGAAACATCCCATCTCCACACCCGGCTCCTGGTTAATGAACATAATTTGGTTGATGTCCCTTGAACTGTATAATCTTTTCTACAAAAAACAAACCCGCAGTTTGTCTCCAAGCCACTTTTAAGTCCCGAACGCCCTGGTTACATTCAGTCTATGGAAAACATCTGTGGCAAAGTAAATCATCCTACCCTGAGAAAGACCAGAGTGTGTTTTTTTTGTCCCCCCTCTAAGTGTGTTTTGAAGTCCTGGTTGGAAAATTAGTGAAAATTGTAAATCTGTTTGCAAATCTGGTCATGTCTAACTCCGAGATTAGGGCAAAGATTCCAATTTAAAAGTAAACCGTGACAACCCCAGTTAAGCGTGTCCTCAGGCACTGCCAGCAGGGCCTTCACTCACTTCCACAGGCGGTGGATTTATTACAGGCACCCGACACGTTCCCCATCAGACACCCCTGGAGTATTTGCTTGAGACAGCAGGGTTCAGTCTGCACTTCCTCTGCAGACCAATATATTATTATAAATTGAGCTAAACTGTTTCCTTTTCATAAGTGCTATGAAGTTCAGATTTCAGATATCGGCACAGGGCTGAGGTCCCTCGGCAGGGCTCCGTATAGGATTTGGATTTTAAAAAGTGAAGAGAAAAGGTAGCAAGAGACCGTGGCTGCTTTTAGTTTTGTTTTATGCTGCTTAAGAGGCGGCGGGGCAACGTTCACTTGTAGAAAATTCTGAACATGCGTTCTTAATCAAGACAATAAGAATTTGCCTGAGTAATAATAAATAAGGAATAAGTGGATTCTACATGAATATATTCTAACGGTGTGCTTTGGGTACGTTGTGCTGTGGCTGGCCCAGGTCCATAGGGTACCAGCTACTTCGCCTAGAGCTAAAGGCAGGAGTCAGGAAATCAGGAATAGATACTGTCTTGGATATCAGCTCCTATAAAATAATAACACGTGGGGCGCCTGGGTGGCTCAGTCGGTTGAGCGTCCCACTTCGGCTCAGGTCATGATCTCGCGGTCCGTGAGTTCGAGCCCCGCGTCGGGCTCTGTGCTGACAGCCTGGAGCCTGCTTCGGATTCTGTGTCTTCCTCTCTCTCTCTGACCCTCCCCCGTTCATGCTCTGTCTCTCTCTGTCTCAAAAATAAATAAACATTAAAAATTTTTTTTTTAATAAAAATAAATAAAATAATAACGCTCACTTCTGTTTATCACCTACAATAGCTAAAGGGACAAATGTATATTTGAAATGTATATTCATTACAACATATAGGTAAAGGGGGCAATGTAATTACTTAATATTTTCATTATAATCTATTTCCGGGCAAGAGAAACAGAACTTTACAAAGAAAAGGAAAAGGAGGAAGCACCCAGAACACCCTTGTCATCATCTTCTCTTTCCTTCCTGAACAATCTAGTCCTAAAGCCTTTAGGTGAAGCATAGGCGTTGTGATGAGGGAGCAAGAGGGGGGCCCAGGAGCCCAGAGCAGGGGTCAGTGAGGAGGGAGAGGAGGGCGGGCTTCATGTGGGTGTCAGAGCCCAAATGGGATAAAAGGACAAGTTATAATCCACACGCCCTACTAACTGTGTAACCACAGCTATGTCACTACATCAATTTAACCTGAATCATTTCTTGTCCTATATAACTAACATTTACTTTTTAGGGCTATGGAGACAGTTAAAAGAATGCTTGACCTGTCATTAATCCCCACTAAATGTGGCTGTCATTCCCATACTACTATTTTTCCAGATGCATGTATGTATAGAAAAAAGACTGAAAAGGAATATACGAAAACAGCAATGAACCTGATTTTTATATTCTTCTATCACTTATACCTTTCAGCGTTTCTTTTCTCTACAACGAACATGTACTTTACTTTCATAATCAGAAAAGAACACACAAGATTGTTCTTAAATACATGGAAGCTAGCTGAACTTTTAAAATGTATCTTTACCGTTTCTAAATGCAGAAAATTAAGATGGCAATTTAAAACGGCCCCAACTGACTCTCACTTCCTTTAAAGATACAAACTGCGAATAGAAACTCGTGAACAAAGCATCCAGAGGAAAGTGGTTTATTGGCTGAAATTAAAACCCATGTATACTCAAGGTAAATACCCATGTGTGGGTTGTACATTAAAAATGAGGAATAATCTGTTAACCTACAAATGATGCTTGTCGATGGGGCAGAGACTTCAAACTAGAAACTCAGTTCCTGAGGCAAGCAGGGGATGCTCTCTCAGTAAGAGCTGACCTTCAGACTAAAAATGTGCCCACATAGAGATTTCAGTGTATTGGGATTGAGACTAAATTGTCCCTTTTAGAGCAGGAAGAGCACCGTATATGCAACCTGCAAACCATCCTTTAAGAAAAGAACAATCTCTATACGATCTCCCTCACAAACTTGTTTGGAGAGTGATTGAGACTCTTAAGTGAAACTGATTTGTAAATTATAAAGCAACATGCAAATGGCAGGGAAGAGATTTAGGGCTTACTTCGATCAGTGTTGGGCAAATGTGGGAATCACCCCATGAGAAGAGGTGAAGGGACACAGCATTAAGCACCAGCAAATCACGCACCACGGGAAAGTCATTCTCTACATAATGACCTTCCCATCTTGCTGCTGACAAGGAGAAAGTCCCAGATTGGTGCCATTGTACAGTTAACACGTTTCTAACAGTTACACGTGTCCCTTTTTCATAAAGACAGAACAGGACTCAGATTCAGGATCTGCAGCAACCAAAGGCAGCAGGCACTTAATACTGTTTTACTTTCCATATTTATAAACCTCTTCTAATTACGCCAAGTGATACTGGTCTTCCACTTAAGATAGTGATAGAGAATCTCCTTCTAAAATGAACCCATCTCAGTGAAACAAAGAAAGTGAACCTATTGAGAGAAAAATATTACATAAGTAATAGTACAGGTAGCACAGGGATATGGCAAGAATCTTGAAGTTAATGTGTAGATGCCTGAAATTTGGAGAATGCTTAATGAGGTAATGCCCTGAAGAGCTAATCCAAACTCTGAATTTCCAGAAGGCAAGGACCAAGTTTTACCTATTTCCAGCATCTCCTCCAGAACCTTACACAGCATGGAGGACATCACGGGCCCTCTATAAATACTCAATTGATTGAGAAGCAACTCTTATCATAAATACCGGCTTTGGGCCTTGGGGCTCCCCAGCTCTAAAGTCAATACATGAGTAGATTCCCCCAGGCAGGTAAGAGTGAGATAAACCTTGGATAATCAGGAGCTAAAGCCAGTGACAGAATAAACCCAGGGAAGCTTTGTGAGTATAGAAGGATACAGTTTACATGCAATGCATTGGAAGACAAGCAGAAAATCCAAAAAAAAACACAAAGAACTTAGAGCAAAAGCTGCTCAAATCCTGCAGCTTCTCCGGTTAGCCTAAGCCTGAGATGCTGCCCCCCCAAAAGAACTCAAAGACAAGTGCACAGAAAGGCCACGTTGTCAGGTCAGCTCCTCCTGAGAAGAAACTAAATTCAGAACTAGAAAAAAAACTTTCACTAAGAACTTATACAGACAGGGAAATCATTTTAAGTAGCCTCCACTCCCAGTGTGGAGAGGGAAATCATTTGAATACTTCACACTGATAAGTTGATTTGGATGACGGAGTAACTCAGGGAAAGTCCTGAAAACTGTTTTAGCACATTTGGGAAACTCCAAAAACAATCAGAATGGGAGGAGGAAAAAAAAAAAAAGCAGCTTTTAAAAATGAGCGATAGCTAAAAAAGAATAAGGAAATAAAAACAAACAGAAAAAAACTAGTTACATGTAGAAGATTCATTATCACTATAAAATACCTGAAAAGCTTATTCCAAAAGACACATTCAAAATAGGTAGCCAACAGTCTAAAATTTAGACACCAGAGCATCAATATAGTTTTGACCCTCCTAATTACCAAGCATAAAATAGCAGTCTCCTTGGTGAAGGGGTATTGCCAGACCAGGCGTCTCTATGTCCCACGAGATCTTAAAACCAACATGCCAAGTATCAGGATCTCTGCCTTCAAGCTGGGGATCATCCTCACTCTCCTCTTCAGGGCCTGTCAAAAAGAGAAGAGAGGGATCAGGAAGGAAATGTTTCATCTCAACTTCTGGGCTTTATCAACGTGATCTCAGGAATAATTAAGTTTTAATAAAATATGCATAGTAAGTGAACTATATCCTCCTTTTACGTCTCTTAAAAAAACATTCTTTAGAATATCTTTAACATGTCCTTTATTTTTTACTCAGGAAATATCTTTAAATGATAAGGGAATAACCCCAGATACCAAGGAGAATAAAAGACTATTTTATTAATTCCATGCAAATAAATTAGACAATGTGGATTAAATGGGTAGATTTTAAGGAAGATATTAACTACCAAAATCGACCCCAGAAGGGGTCGAAAAGTTAACAAAACCATAAAAGGTATAAAGTCAGAGAACTATCTCTTAGGAAAACATATGTGTCAAGAATTTCAAAGAATTCTACCAAACAATTAAGGAATGGGTTATTTCAATATACTTTAAATTGTTTAAGAGCATAGAAAAAGAAAAGTTTCTGAATTCTTTTCGTGAAGATAGGATAATATGTATCAAAACCCAAAAAGAAAACACATACACACACACACATACACACACAGATCTCACATCTGAGAACCAATGCACAACTCCTAAATATAGGGAAATAGAATTAAATCTAGCAGCATATTAAAAGAATAACATTCCATGACCAAATTGAACTTATCACAGGAATACAAGGATAGTTCAATATGCAAAGTGTTATACTTAAAATTTATCATATGCATAGGTGAAAACTAAGAGTCACCAGACACACACAAAGTATTTAATAAAACACATCCTTTCAGGGGCGCCTGGGTGGCGCAGTCGGTTAAGCGTCCGACTTCAGCCAGGTCACGATCTCGCGGTCCGTGAGTTCGAGCCCCGCGTCAGGCTCTGGGCTGATGGCTCGGAGCCTGGAGCCTGTTTCCGATTCTGTGTCTCCCTCTCTCTCTGCCCCTCCCCCGTTCATGCTCTGTCTCTCTCTGTCCCAAAAATAAATAAAAAACGTTGAAAAAAAAATTAAAAAAAAAAAAAACACATCCTTTCAAAACCAAAATATCAATAAAATAATGAGTGGCCAGTTCCTTAACACGATAAATACAGACCTCTCTCAATCAAAGCCAGCATCATATATTAATAGGGAAATATTAAAAATATTCCCAAAGTTAAGAATTAGGAGACAATGTCCTTTATCAGCACAATAACTCATCACTATTTTGGAAGGAATGACCAACACAAGGGTGCTCTCTGGAGTTGCCTAACAGAGGAGCCCTAATTAGACCAAAAGAAAACAAAGAAGTAAAAGATTTTTTTAGAAGAACAAGTGCATTTTTACAAATAATGTTATTATTTGCGTGCAAATCAACCAGGAAACATATATCCCAAGTGATAGTCAAATTAAGAAAAATGCTAGCTACAAATGTGTGCGTATTAAAACATCCAGCAAGATTCTTAAATGTGTATACTGTCTATAAGAAAAAAAAAAGTTAAAATATTATTGAAGGACACAAAAGAAAATTTAAACAAATGTAAAGATGTTATTATGTTCTGGGGAAATAAAACTGAACACCATGGGAATGTTCGTTCTCCCTAAACTCATCTATAACACAAACCTAATAGAAATAGCAACAGGACTGATTTTTAGTTAAGTGGCGCTGGTAACTAGACAAGCTGATTCGACAAATCACATGGAAATATAAACAAGCAAGCATAGCCAGGGAATTTTTTTAATGCATAAAGAGCTCCTGCACATCAATAAGATAAAGATCAATAATCAAACAGAAAAACAGACCAAAGTTATGAAGACAGAACACGTAAAAGGAAGTGTGTAAACATTTAAGAGATGTACAAACTTACTCATATAAGAGAAATGCAAATTAAAGCCACAACAGATATTTGGTAACTTAATCAGATCAGAAAAGATCAAACACTGATAAAATATGGTATCAGTAAGAGTATGGCAAAATGGCATATTCACACTCTCTGTAGAGAAAAATCTGGCAATCCTTATCAAAATTATAAATGCTTCAACACTTTGAACTTCTAGGAGTTCCGCAATGCCACTTTCAGAAATGTATCCTCAAATTCCTACCTGCAAAGGCTGCAAAATGACTTTACAGCAAGGATGTGCACTGTACCACCATTTAGAAAAGCCAAAGATCAGAAATAACCCAAATATCCATCAATAAGTTTCTGGTTAAATGAATTATGAAATGTCCAGGCAATAAAATATTCTGTAGCCACTAAAAGTAAAATGACTATGCACTGACACAGAACTATGTGATATATTTTTAAGGGAAAGAAACTGACAGGCCACAGTTTGTGTAAAATAGAAACACATACACACACGTGTGTATACATGTACAGGTAATGTTTCTAGAAGGATACTCAAGATTTATTTTTACATGTGGCCGGGAAAACTACGTGGCTGGGGTCCAGGAGGGGAGAAACACATAAACGAAGTGAAAGGCAAGGAATATAATCTGCCTACATGAACAGTCCTGCAGGGATGGCCCGATATAAAAATGTATAAAAGTTCATTTAAGAAATATTTATTGAGCACTTATTATACATGAGGCACTGACCCGGGCACTTGAGATCTACCAATGAATGAATCAAAGAGCTTTGCCCTAGTGGAGCTTTCTTTCTAGTGAAGTTGTAAATGTTCAAAGGACATTTTAAATTCCATTAGACACCAGTCTCTGGTCTTCAAGGGGAGGGTCCAATTTCCTGTTTCATCTGCATTTAGAGCCCTACTAAGTAGCACATAGAAGGCATTCAGTGAATGGCTGTACTTAAGTGCTTACTTAAAAAACAAAATGCAGGGGCGCCTGTGTGGCTCAGCAGGTTAAGCTTCTGCCTTCGGCTCAGGTCATGATCTCACAGTTCATGGGTTCGAGCCCCACATCAGGGTCTGTGCTCACCACTCAGAGCCCGGAGCCTGTTTCAGATCCTGCGTCTCCCTCTCTCTCTGCCCCTCCCCCACTCGCGCTCTGTCTCTCAGTCTCTCAAAAATAAATAAACATTAAAACAAGTTTTTTAAAAAAATGCTCTTTCAGTTCACACCATTCACAATCCTTACTGGACTAGAAGGCAGGGAAAAAATATTAATTCCGGGGTTGGGGGGAGTAGGAAACACTACTAATTAAACCAAATAACATAATAAAGTGTGGCGCTGCTAAGTTAGTACTGTTCTTAACAGTGAAGAAATTGAGAGAAGAGACGGGCTCGGTGAGGGTTAGAATGGGTAGAGCAGAATTCTTGGAGAAGATCAAATGTGAAAGACAAGTACAGTCTCTCAGCAGGTAGAGGAGGAAATGACGCAGGAAGACAAAAAGATGCAAAGTGTCATGTGATCACAACGGGCAAGAAAGCGGGTTTCACGCAGGCTGCATCAGGTGCGTGTCACATCCAGAGCCCAAAAGTACATGCATCCCAGAGGGCACGGACCCATCCACAGAAATTCCTCGTTCTGAACACCCCACTCTGCGGTGACTGTGCGCAAGGGTCAAAGGCAGTGAAAGAAGGGGAAAGGGGGAAGAAATCCCCTTTATACTTATTAATTCACATTACTCTGCAGAATGGTGGGGAAAGAAACCGGACCAGAAATCCAACTTCAAGGAAGGAATGTGACTAAATGACCTCCAAGGGCCCGTCCAGCTCTAGATATTGTTCAATTCCTTAAGTTTGAATCTAAAATCTGATACTGCCATAAGAACAGAATCTTATCTTGTTTTCCTATTTGTTATTTCTGATAAATGTCTTCTCAAGCATTCTGTGGTTAGGAGCAACTCTAAGCTAGTTTTCTTTACGAATAAAGTCATAGAGTAAAAAGTCTAAAGCCATTTTTCTAGGGTAATCCCAAAACCATTTAAAAGAGAACCCTCTAGAACAGGAATGACAAATATCTTACATATCAGAGGACACAACTAATTCATCGGTTGTGGCTTTTGTGACCCCTGGTACAGAATTATTCTGAATTTCTCTCCAAGCTCAGCAGAAAGAGTGGTATAATCAATTACTGATGTCTGTCACTGGCACTAGAAGGGGTCGTTAGCAGCAGCAGAGACAGATTATTTGCTATACACGTCTGATGGCACTCTCTAGGCATGTCTTATTTATACATAATAGTTACACCTGAAAATTCTAGAGTTTGCTAGAAAACTAGAGCTCATGGACCAGAAAAGAGCCCACGAAAGGCGTACAACTTGACCTGCACAACATCTTCTTAACCAAACCAAGTTAGCGGGAGCCTGGGTGGCTCAGCTGGTTAAGCGTCTGACTTGGGCTCACAGTTCGTGGGTTCGAGCTCCACTTTGGGATCTGTGCTGACACCTCAGGGCCTGGAGCCTGCTTCAGATTCTGTCTCCTTCTCTCTCTGCCCCCTCCCCCGCTCATGCTCTGTTTCTCTCTCAAAAATAAATAATGAACATCAAAAAAATTGTAAACAAAACTAAGTTAGCTGCCAACTGATACAGGTGCTTTGCATAAAAATACGAATGTCCAGCTATTCTTGAATTACAGGATCTGGTATCAGGCAGTCACAGGCGAAGAAGTAACTGCCCCTTTGAGACAAGGCATGTCCTCTCTGCTAGTGGCAGTCCCCGTCAGCCATTTCACCCATTTGCAGTAGCTGCCTGGCCCCTACAGCCACTTACAAGTCTCTGAACTTTGTTCTAGCCCACAGGCAAACCAGGCCCATCACCTGCTTAAAGTAACTGGAACACAGTCACAGCCCATTCATTCACACAGCAGTCCGAGGCTGCTTTCACCTAAAACAGCAAGGCTGAGTAGCAAAGACACAGAGCATAAGGCCCACGAAGCCGAAAATATTCATCATCCGGCCAGCCCCATATTCAGAAATGTTTGCCAACCCCTGCTCTGGAGTCTTGATATCTGTGATTTGATAGAGATGTCTACTGTGCACGTTAGTGAGGAAGCCAGGCTTTATAAAATAATGATGATGTCACGTGATGAATACCAGCATACGACATAATAAAGTAATTAATGCTAAATTATTTGATAACCAGACCCATTTAGCAAAAGAATACTGATATGAGAAATCGTATGTTTATATTTGTGATACCCTAGGGCTTTCAGTGGCTTCGTTCTAGAGAGCCCTAATGATAACAGATGTACCAAGGAGCACATGGAGAAAGAATAGAAATATTCTATGAAGGTTTTTCATATGTCTCTCTCTCTCTCTCTCTCTCGTGAAATCCACTATGACTGAACTTTAAAAAGAAATGATTTTTAAACTACAGTGACAGTGACGCTATAGTGGCTTCAAGCCAGTGAATATGGCTATTCTTCTAAGTGGTGGTCTTTGTAGGCTAATGGGCTAGTTGACAACTCTCCCCTCTCTCTGCCATCGCCCACTCATCCCAGTATGGCACCAATAAAGTCTTGAACGACAAACAGAGACAGTCACTGCAATCGGTGTTTCCTGATGTCTCCCATAAATCCAGCACCTTTGAAATGTGCTCATTAAAATAAGGTTTTCTTGGAAGGTTTGTTTCCCCCTTGGGCTGGGTCCGGAGGAGGAAGGGAAGCTCTGTGTCTGATAAATTTTTTACTGTGTAAGTATAGCGTTGCTCACTTACTCCATAAAATCAACTCGTAATTATCTATAGCAACTGCAGCTGATTACTCTGCCTCATGTTATTCTGGAAACAAGCAGAGGCAATCGGCTCCTACTTGCCTTTAAACCCCAGGAACGCTGAGAGGATTGCAAGTGTCTCGTGTCTCATGCATTCCTGGCTCCCACCAGCCAAACCGTTCAAGAAGTCAAAGACGTGACAAAATACGAAAGAATGCTAAGTGTAAACGTCAAGTTTAAAATTCTAAAACATCCCCCCTCCCAAATTAGCCAATTTGATTCTTTTATGCTAACTAGGTTTTGAACAATTAATTCCCATTTGGTGAAAGAGAAATGCCATCAAATATATTTCCTATTCTCTATTCCTTTGGCCAAGTACTAAGATTTCTATGACTCTGGCCTTGGCAATTATATTCTGTTTCCTTAACCCCACCCCCAGAAGGGCTTAAGCAGCAGGTCCCTTCCTTCCTATTCACATCCTAGATCTTGAGGCAGGAGAAACCCAGAAGTTGCAGCTAGTCAGCTGGTATACAAAAGCTCATGGTGCTTTCTCTGTCCCGTGCTGATCTGTGACACTGCAGTGTCTGGGATGGAGAATCTGTCTTGGAAAAGGGAGAGAGTCAGAAGGGGGAGGGGAAGATGTGGGGTTGGGAAGATACATTCTGGGAGGGATAAGGCATGATGGATGTACAAGATGGGTGCAATTCTGAGCTGCAATGTAGCAAATGAAGGACACGGAATTGCAAGCGAAGAGTTTGGAGAGGTGGGCAGAGGCCAGGACACGGATGGCTTTGCGAACCATGGTAAGCAATTTAAGACTGAGGGCAATGACGGACACTAACGACTTTTTCATAGCTCAGATGCGTTGTTCAGAGTGGTCCCCCTGAAAGGTAGATACTTCTATGTGCAGTCTTTGCATACTTTTTCTGGATTAGTTTCCACTGTGATGGCGAATGGCATAAGCCAGAGAACATTTGGGAAACACTCCTCAAGAGCATCTCCCTAGGAAAGGAGGGTTAGCCAAGGAGAAGCCACCCTGGAAGATTTCTACAACTTAGAGACACAGTCCTTGGTTGGTCGTGAGGAATGAGCAGTCAAGCCTGGGGCTGACAGAGAGCAAACTCCTTCCTAGCCACTGAGGAATGAATGGTCTGAAGAAATGAATTCAGAGAAGTTTGAAGGGCGGGGGGCACCGGGGAGTACCAAATCAGTCCCAGCTCAGAGTCTATAAGAAGCTGGAGCCTGCTCTCAGATGCCTCAAAACAAGCAATTCAGGACAAACGTAGTCCCTTGACACAGATGAATTCCAAAATTAATTATAAATTATCTGGGGTTTCAGGAGAAATATTGCTAACTCTTTACCGAAAAATCTAAAGCCTTTCAACATGATGTCTGGCTCTGTCAGCTTTCAGATTGAGCGTCTGAAAAAAAAAAAAATTTAACATATAAATATCCACATACACAGGAGAACCTCATTACATCATGTTTCATGGGCTTGGGGGGAAAAAGTAAAAGTGAGAAAAGGAGAGAAAAATGGATCTAGATGCTCTTGGCTAAAGCTTCAAAACCATTCCATTATCTGAAGTATAATACGAAATGGGGAAAGGAAGCAGAAATACTTCTCAAACAATACATTCTCCAAACCAGACCTAACACCAGAGGCTGTAACTCCCTGGACAGTCTCAGGAAAGGACAAAGAGTCATAGAGACTTATAGGAAACCTTTACGTTGTAAACAACATAGAAGATCAGAACCAAAACTGGATTAATCAAAAGATGATAATTAGTTGTCCGTCTAGCTTCAGGCAAAGCTTTATCCAGAGTTCAAAGTACATGTCCAAGACTCAGTTTTTCTCCTTCTCAAAGTTCATGAAAAAGAAAGGGAGTGGCCACAACAGCAAGGGGCAGGCATGTGGGGACCATGAGACTGCTTGTCCCAAGAGAGGAAAGCAACAGCTTAAGAAGAGCCAAAAGATGAAGGGAAAGAAACTGGAAATTGACCACACTATTAACTATTGAAATAACTGCTTGAAGCCAGTGAGGTCGCTGGGCTTAGTATTAAGTAAGACAATTCCTTATCTTTTTAAATGAAGTCTGTTTAGGTCAGGTATCCGCTATTTGCAATCGAAAGAATCCTAATACTAAACAGAAATTGTAGTTATAGAAATCAGAGTTATTGGGCAGTGGCCAGAATGTAGATGAACAGCATAAACTACTCAAAACTAGAAATACTGACTTTAGGCAACAAATACTTACTCTTCTACCATTATCTGCACAAAGAAGGACAGAAACCATGTCTTTAAGGAGCTTACAATTCTAGTTCAAGTATGTGCAAAACTAATGTATGGCCCTGGAAGGCAAGACAGTGGTTACTGCTCAAGGGGGGAAAATACACTGGAAGGAAGCATTTCTGAGGTGCTAATATAAATGATGCCATTCAGTAATACAGAATTAAATTGTCTTAGACAATAAAACTTGTTCCACTCTAACCTGTCCTCTTATTCCCTGCACATCACATGAATACATCATTAAAAACTCAGCCATTCTTGGGGAAGGTATTTGCAAATCACTTATCTGTTAAGAAGTTAACATCCACAACCTATAAAGAGCTCCTAAAACTCAACAACTAAAACAACAACTCAATTCAAAATGGGCAAAAGAAACCTTGAAGAGACATGTCTCAAAAGAAGATACACGAATAGCCAAGTAGCACATGAAACAAAGCTCAACATCATTAATCATCAGGGATCGAGGAAGCTTCTGCAGAAAATTCACTATCTTGAGTGTGGTCATGGTTTCACAGGTGTGTTAAAACTCCTACGAAGGTAAACTTTAAATATGTGCAGTTTGTTGTATGTAAATTATGCCTCAGTAAAACTATTGAGGGAAGGGGGCAAAAATCAGCCATTTTTGTTGGCTGGTCTTCTCTTGACAATTAGGAGATGTCACTGCTGGTCCTCTTTTCTCACCGGCACTCAACACTGCCCCTTTTCTCCAGGGAAAAGATGGGTGCCATCATACAAACACCTCTCCTTACCTCTGCCTCTTCTAATCCGGCCCCTCTTCTCCAATCTGGATTACCTCTGCCTCTTCTAATCCAGCCCCCCTTCTCTAATCTGAATTACCTCTGCCTCTTCTAAACCGGCCCCCCTTCTCTATTCTGAATTACCTCTGCCTCTTCTAATCCGGCCCCCTTCTCCAATCTGGATTACCTCTGCCTCTTCTAAACC